>NC_090265.1:612438678-612738678 GCF_040414725.1 Anabrus simplex | reverse complement strand
ATATTGATCACTTCATCATCTAATCATCTTCTCAGCGTTTGTCACACAATGGAGCAGCGTCCAGAGTCCGCATGGTTACCTCGAGTGCATCGTTTGGAACAAGATGTATTCTTGAAAGCAATCAAGCCGGTTTTTCTACGGCAGTCCACTTGGCATATTTCCAGATGGTTCGATGCGAAGTGCCGTCTTCACAGTAAATTAAAGCCTGCCTTCTCTACACATTACGTGACCATACCACCGTAGACGAGTCTCGTGCATTTTGTATACTATCGAGGAAACTCCCATGATTTTCCGAATGTCAGTATTGGTGACATGATCTAGCCGAACAAGGCCAGGTGACCATAGAAACATGCATATTTTCATGACATGAAGTTCTTGCTCATGCTTGACTGTTGCTGGCCACGGCATTCCGGGCCGTACAGAGCGACTGGGCGAACAAACATTTCTGTAAACCTTGGACATCAGGTGGATTGGTATCCGAAGATCGCAGAAACGTCAGTAGACTGCCGCCACTTAATCCAGGCCGTATTTATTTGTGCACGGGAGTCCGCAATATTGTCACACTCGGCGTTTATCAAAGAACCAAAATATTTGAACTGTTCTACTTTATTGAGATCTTGGCCATCTATGTAAATGTTTCTACCTGTATGCGCGGATCGTATTTATCGAAGTCCATTTTTGTTAGTCTTTCATTACACTTCTGCCTGCCTCCGTAGCGTAACGGTTAGTGTTATTAGCTGCCGTCCTCGGGGGCCCGGGACTGCCAAAAATTTATGATTGGCGGGAGGGCTGGTATGTGATTAAAAATGGTAACCTCCATTGGGGGTGTGCCTGCAAAGAGATGCACCACCTCGGGATGAGGACATGAGTTTCCTTTAGTTTGCCTCCGTAGCGTAACGGTTAGTACTAGTAGCTGCCGTCCTCAAAGGCCCGGGTACGATTCCAGGTACTGCCAGAAATTTAAGAATGGCAGGAGGGCTGGTATGTGGTTGAAATGGTACATGCAGCTCACCTCCTATTGGGGTGTGCCTGAAAAGAGCTGCACAACCTCAGGATGAGGACACAAGTTTACTTATTACACTTCTGAACCTGATCTTGAATCTGTTGACGCTCCTCAACAACCAACAGGACATCGTCAGCACACAGGAGAGGCCATGAGGGCAATGACTGGATATCGGAGGTTAATGTGTCCATATACAATATGAAGGGAAGTAGTGACATGGCCGATACCTGATGGAGATCAACCCGAATGGGGAATGGCGATCGAATTCCAGAAGGGCATTGGACGGTTCTGGTAGAACTTTGATAGAGCAAATTTATCCAGCGGTCATACTCCTCAGGGACGTCATGTGATCTAAGGCCTCTTCCAGGTTCAGTAAGACAATGTGGAATGGTCTGTTGCTCTTCTCCCGGTGTCATTCCACAAGCACCGGAGCTACATTAATGGAATCATTCGTTCAACATCTCTCTACAAATCCACAGCGATTCGAAATGGCGTTGACAACACTCCGTAGGGGCTGGTCTATGATTCATTCGGGGAGCATATTGGTATGACGTAGTAGGCGAATAGGCGATGGTTTGCGCAATCATTGACGTCACCCTAGCCATTCCAAACAGGCACTATATTTTTCAGTGTGTTAAAAAGAAGCATAGAGCCGTTATCCCCACATTGTCAACCTTCATTTACTGCCGGCTTACAAGTGAAGTGGTGGGAAGTCTGACTTTCGAGCTCAGATTACGAAGAGCTGTGGGCACAGGTGCACGGTGAAACGAGTTAGAAAGCCACCAGTCTCCGTTTTTGATCCATGGATCATTTAAAAGCCTCAGGTTCCTTGGCTGAATGATCAGTGTAGTGGTGTTTGTTTCAGAGGCTCCCAGATTCCATTTCCAACCGGATCAAGAATTATAATCTTAAATGTTCAATTCCCTTGTCTTTCGAAGTGGGTGTTCGTGGTGTTCCCATTATTCCTGTAACTCATACATCTTACACTCGCCGGAGGGTCAGCCTCATTAGGCTAGCAATAAACACACGATGGTTTTATATTTGAAACCCGACATGAACAACATGAAGTGTTAAGCGTTTCCCTTTCTTTTTTCTTTTTTTTTTTCAAAATTCCACAGACTTAAAAATCTGGGATCTTGGGTGCAAAGGGTTAACACTCGACCTCGCACTAATATACTGGTAATGGGACAGGAAAGAACTAACCATGTTTATCATATATTTATATTCTCTCATCTATCAAGCAGCGACGTTTGGTAACGCGAGGTTTGGAACAAGTAATATAATCGATTCTTACATTATATTACGTATAATCTATTCTGTTAATGCATTCGAATATCATCTCTCAATATAGAATTTCGATCTATATGCTGATATTGCATCATTATCCTCTAATAACGGAGATTGGCTGCATTAAACTGAAAGAGCACTCAGGAGTAATTCCCATATCACCTTTCTTCTGAATGTAATGTGGTGCTACATGTTATGAAAATGATGAACACTGTAACAACTTCCTGAACTTATATACAACGGATATACACCTATGGACATTCTATGCCTGAAATAGAAACAAAATTTTTCTTGTAATATAGATACGTCTAAAAGGCTAGGTAAATAGGCCTACCTCCTTTGGTGTTTGCATGCGTCAAGTGTCAATGTGAGATATAACTGAAAATAGAGTATTCATGATTTAACATCTGCCAAAGTAGAGTATTCTCATTCGTAGGCTTACTTTGAAGGTATTACTAGCTTACACTTCCTCCAATATGTATTGCGACAGAAGCATCATAGTCGTCCAGAATGACGTATCATAGCATGGATAAAATGTTTAACAGCGAAACAAATTGACGTGTTACACACTGGAAGAAGCATTAAGTAATGGAGCAGAGTATTCTAGTCTGATAATCCTAGACAGCCAAGACTTTCAGGAATTAACCTTAGTGTTCTGTTACAAGCAATCCGAAAGGCATTATATTTTCAGTCTCAGATAATTGTAATAATTTATGTTATACGGGTCCGCCTAGTCATTACTTATTTGTATCAAGAAATTGTTATCTACATTTTGTTTAGTTCAGTGCATGTTTCCAGATTCTATTTTAAAACAAAAGACTGTGCAATAGAGAAGTGATAGAGTAATTACAAATTTTAAAATAGTAAATAAGCATTTTTTTGGTAGAGGCTTTTACGTGACACTGACACAGATATGTCTTATGGCGATGGGATAGGAAAGGCCTAGGAGTTGGAAGGAAGCGGCCGTGACCTTAATTAAGGTACAGCCCCAGCATTTGCCTGGTTTGTAAATGGGAAACCACGGAAAACCATCTTCAGGGCTGCTGACAGTGGAATTCGAACTCACTATCTCCCGGATGCAAGCTCACAGCCGCGCGCCTCTAACCGCACGGCTAACTCGCCCGGTAGTGAATGAGTAATGTCCCAGTAGCGAACTTGTAACCTATTACATGACAGTTGTGTCTAATTACAAGCGCATATAATATAATATAATATAATAATATTTTAACAGTGTACCGGTAACCAATATTTTAAATTTAATGTATTTCAATTATTTTCGTAAACACGTAATAGCATGACAGGTTTTAATATACCAAGAGTATTTTGTAAGAAGTCTGACGAAGGGATTACAATAGAAACCCTAAACATGTACTGAGCTAAATAAAATGTAAATTAGAATTCGTCACAAATAAGTATTCCCTATGAGGACCCATATAATATAGATTATTGCGTTTGGTCAATGCGGACCAGTCGGCCTATAAAATGGTCAATATTGTAAATTATCAGATAATTGTTTCACAAACCTACCATTAAACCACGTTCAATCAAGAAAGTGAATCATTAGAGAAACTGGAAGTCAGTGCGCAGACTTTCCAGGGTAGGTCATGAAAATGATTTCCTTCGAGGTAATCCACTGACACACTTATATCTGCCACAAAATTCGAAGTATTGGGACACTCTTCTGTTGCTCAAATTATAAATATAAAACACACTAGTTGATTCATAGCAGTAGTAGTACCGTGTATCGCACGCCATTCACGTGCAAATTATAAAGTGGTGAAGAATATATCAGCCCCGTGGTGAAGGGGTAGCGTACCTGCCTCTTACCTGGATGCCCCACGTCCAAGTCAGGGATTTTTACCTGGATCTGAGGGCTGGGTCGAGGTCCACTCAGCCTACGTGGTTACAATCGGTCTAGAAAGCCAAGAATAACGACTGAGAGGATTCATCGTGTTGACTACACGACATCCCGTGATATGCAGGCTTTCGGGCTGAGCAGCGCTTGGTAGACCATGGCCCTTCGGGGCTCTTTTGCCATGGGGTTTGGATTTTTGTATGTATGTTCAGTCCGTCACCAATGCCGCTGGTGGGATCCTCAACAGCTCTGCCATCAGCTGCCATAGATGGCATAGGCATCACTGAAGAGGCGTACTAGGAAAATGAGGAGTGAGGTAGTTTCCCGTTGCTTTCCTCACTGAGCCAGAGTTGCTATTACATATCAGTCTGCCAAACCCACTGAAACGCATACACCAACCGACCCTATGAGCAACATTTTCACACCATTCATAGCAGGGACTGGCTACAGAAGGATTGGCATTACTAGCATCACTCATACCTCAGTCACTTTCATATTGTCAAAACCAAGGATAAGACAGAGACTGATCAATGAAAGTAACAAAATTGCTCTAGCCTATACCAGAAGACATAGTGCACTGTAAACACTAGATCCTGGCAGCAAAGACATATTGTAGTTTTAGGTGAGGAATATCCTTATAGCGATCACGTAATACGAAAAATACATCAGCTTCTTGTTGTAACGGTTACATTACATTTATAAGTGGTGTGGTGATGACAATGGGAGTTGATAGTGGCGATTTATGCTTTTTTTTGCTATTGGCTTTACGTCGCACCGCCACAGATAGGTCTTTTGGCGACGATGGGACAGAAAAGGGCTAGGACTGGGAAGGAAGCGGCCGTGGCCTTATTTAAGGTACATCCCCAGCATTTGCCTGGTGTGAAAATGAGAAACCACGGGAAACCATCTTCAGGGCTGCCGACAGTGGGGTTCGAACCCACTATCTCCCGAATACTGGATACTGGCCGCACTTAAGCGACTGCAGCTATCGAGCTCGGTGATTTATGCTCTAACAGGAAGTAAAAGGAGAAACTGATACGCTCGTAACGTCCGTCCGTTTGACCACTCTAAAGACTCTCCAAGTTCGACCATTATACTAACAAGGCGAATTCAGTAGGCCTACTAAGCGTTATTCTTTCTTCGACTTAGGACTATCGCATGATAGCCTATATCTCTTTTGTAAGATCTACATACATTTTACTCTGTGTGTGAAGCCCGTCAGAACACGCTAACAAGCACTTTAAGTCTATAACACCATGCTTGTGACAGCGTTACAATAAGACAATGAATAACTGAGTAATGTAGGTAGTGTTAGCGTCTAGATGTCTAGGTACGTGCTCCTTTGTACACCTGCAACAATCAGCAGCCATAACAGCTCATTAGTTCACCGTATTTTCAAAGACTACATTAACACACTCCAAGTATTCGAAATGTACTAATGGAAATAAACTCTACTGAATAATTATATTCCTAATAAATACAGGTAAGTATCGTTAAAAGCTCTTCATAATAGGATTGAGCCAATAATAGAGAAACTAGTCGGATAATACCGAGTTGGGTTCAGAAAAGGCATATCACGTTCAGAACACCTGAATACTATAATACGAGACAGGGTTACAAAGAACAAAATCTATGTCATAGATTGTGGACTTCATAAAAGCGTGCGATTCAATAGACAGAGTTTTGCTACTGAACATTTTAGAGGAACTGGGATTGACACAAAATCAATCAACATAATTAGCCAGACTTTCAACGAAACAAAGTCCATGGTGAAAAATTTATAGAAGAGATCTCAGAAGAATGTAACACTAAAACCGGTATGAGGCAAGGAGATGGGCTTCCCCCGCTTATTTTCAATAGCATCCTGGGAAACATGACAAGAGTATGGGAAGAAAAACTCAAAAAGGGGGCTCCATCATGAGATAGGATTAAGTTAAAAACACAAAGAGGTTATTGTTAACTTTTTGGTCTTCCCTGATGACATAGCAGTCCTGTATGGTAGTATACAGTAGAGACTGCATCAGAACAAATCAACGTTCTGAAAGGAATGGCAGGAAATGTTAGACTTCATATACCTTTTGAAAAGTCCAAATTCATGACCAATGTTGGGGATTCACCCACAGCACTAAAAACAGCGTATATAAAAATCAACAAGGTTAATAAATTCGTATCCCTAGGTTAAATTATTCGGATTAATGGACTCGATAAGGAAGAAAGCAGATCCACTTGAGAAAACTGGAAGTAGCATACCAAATGACTTAAGATACCTACAATAAGAATTATCTCTCAAGGAAAACTAAAATTAAACATTACAACACAATAATCAAACCAGAGAGTGTGTATGCAACAGAATGCACGTTTTCTCTGAAAACCGATGAAATAGAGGAAAAGGAAAATATTGAGAAAAATCCGAGGACCGTTGAAAACGGAGGAATGAGAGTTTAGACATAAGAGGAATAAAGAGCTATACAAGGGCGAAGGAAATGAAAGCATGTCAGATACGATAGGAAAGAGGAGAATTACATTTTTTTGGTCACAACAAACGGATGTTTAACCAAGTTTACAAAAGCAAGAATAGCAACCAATGGATCCAAAGGGTAAGAAAGACAAAAATATATGTGGAATAACAGAAGATAACAAGACAGAACAGTTTTCAGAAAATTTATACAAAATGTCAAGGGTTTCCAGGAGTAGGAGCAGAGGAACGGAAATAACATCTTGACGCAAGAGAGAAGAAAACAGCAGAGTGAAAGAAAGATGGAAGTCAAGAACAGAAGGGTCAAGATGCATGCGCAGTGTTACTTTCCGTGATCCTTAGATGGTCAAAATCGAAAAGAAAAACGTACATTTTGAAACGTGCCGCTGAGATCTGGAGTGGTATAAGTCACGAAAGGTTTGTTTTTGAGTTATACCACTCAGTGCACTCATAATGCATGGGAATTTGTTGTGGAGTAGTAATATATCGATAAGTCCCATAGGAGCCGCTTGAGATCGCTAGACGCATTCTTCCTCTCACTCCAGAGGGAAGTGCGTTCGTGGGAATAACGGTATAAGTCAAGCGGAAGGTCCATGTGGCCGTGTTGTTCTGTGTTGTATTGAGTGTTTATTTACTCTCTAAAATCAAGAGGTCCTTACATCTTTGCTCGTAAGTATTAACATTGTTTCCTTTCTTTAGAACTGTAATATATGGTTGTTATTAAAGCAGATATCGTTTTTATAAGGGAAGTTCGTTAATTTGGATAGAAATTGTAACAGATTCAAGAAATGAAATCCAAGTGGTTAACCATAAGTTCATGTTATCGAGATACTTCTTTCTGCCAAACGATCGGGATTTCGGAGTTAATGAGCAAAATCATGAATTGTTCAAATTTTCACCCCGGATGATTCATGGAATGTCAGTCAAAGGCAAGGATTAATCAACTCTTTACCGTTTGTAGAATGGCCTATAATGACTTTGTCTCAACAAGGGATCTAGAGAAAAGTGTAACCAAAAAAAAAAAAAAAAAAGAAGACCACCCAAAATCCAAAGTTCAACTGCCATCATGTTCGTTGGTTTTATTTCCAGAAAGACAGTCCACATCTTGTTTTATACAAGAAATCCCTTTAAAATTTTCGATATTACAACTTCGCGCCGTGTTCGTAGACATCCTCGCTTGTCTGGTGTTCAACTGGTCCCTCTTAACAACGTTGTGCGACCTGTCATCGAGGCGAAAAGGAGAGATACGATGACCCTTCTCCCATATATCCCTCCGATCTACCACACTTTCTTCAACCAACCGACAACTGGGCGTTCGGCTGTGGAATTGATACCTGGATATGTCGACCCTTTAGCAGAGGAAGATGACGTAGACCGTAAAACCGAGTAAACTGACACGCTCCATTATAAAGCCAGTTTAAATTTCAGCATGAAAATCATTTCATTTTACCGGGTGAGTTGGCTGTGCGGTTAGGGACGCGCGGCTGTGAGCCTGCATCCTGGAGATAGTGGGTTCGAATCCCACTGTCGGCAGCCCTGAAGATGGTTTTCCGTGGTTTCCCATGTTCACACCAGGCAAATTGTGGGGCTGTACCTTAATTAAGGCCACGGCAGCTTAATTCCAACGCCTAGGCCTTTCCTATCCCATCGTCGCCATAAGACCTATCTGTGTCGGTGCGGCGTAAAGCCACTAGGAAAGAGAAAAACGAATTTCACTTTATTAAATGTTGACATTTAGATAATTATTTATAATCCTTAGGTGAACATACTGCTGAACTGCTAGACTAGACTGAGTAGGTAGCATTCTATCATTTAACAACAACAATGCAATTAACTCACTCCGTGAGAGAAGAATACGTAATAGGAGCCATAACTGCAATTTCATACTTGCTGCAACATATTATGTTTCATTAAAAAATGTTGGCAAATAGATTGTAATATTGGAGGTTAAAACACAGCGTATTCCTTTCCTTGTATTCAACTTCACTAAAACATTTATAAGAAAGTAGTAAAACTCTTGATTTATACCACTTTACCTGTCACTAAGAGTTAATTTTGTGAGAAAAGTGGTACTCCAACTTTTAAGGACTATACAAAACAATTTAACGCCAGATAACTCAAATGCCTGTATTAAACGTAATTTGATCATTTCATTTATGCATTTCATAAAGTTAATCATGAATTACCTACCGTAAAGCATGAATTTACATTTAACGACACGCGAATCCTTTCAGTTCTCAGAACTGGGAAAAATTTAATTATACCACTTTGGCTCTCAGCGGTTCAAATCTCACAAAAGGAAATCAATGGTTTATAAGCTAGTCTTGACTGAAGTAAATCAAGATCGTACAAGATTCGGTAGTTTCACACATATGAGTAGCTTTTCTACCAATAGACAAACTAGATCAGAGTTTCCTAAAGTGGACCGCTCTGTGAGTGCGGCCGGTGTCTCATCTCTGTCGTACGAGGCGGCTAAAAGGGACCCCAGAGGCTCTTGACTTGGAAGCGTGAGTTTGCGTCCATGGGTTCCCTATCTCAGTCCTGTCATTCTTTTCGATTAGTTGTGTCAGACTCCTCACTTTCATCTAAGTTATCCGACCTTCCTTGTTCAAATCTTGTCCTTTTCCGATCTCAACAGTAATGCGTTTGTTGCCATTGCTGCTTTCACGGCCCGTATTTATAGACATGATACAGGCTTTTGGGCGTATGCCATGTCACGGTGTAATGCATTTTCACGTCCTTCGTGTCCTTTCCTTTCTTTCATTTTAGCTTTACCATAACTCTTGGATTGTCAGACCTCTGTCACTTTTCTTCTGATTAGTTTTAATAGAAGATGATGTCCAGCTGCACTTCTTCTAAAATCAGTAATCACCACCACCACTCCTAAAATGGACGGCACAACTCCTTGGTGGGTTACAAGTTTGTCTACAGCAGTGGTTTTCAATATATGAGAGGCCACTTCCCGACTGATTATGTTTCCTGCAGGATGTACTCAAATTCGCTATTCCATCTTCGGGGGATAGTAAAAGATTTCGAAACAAGCGCTTTCTTATGAGTAATCAGGGATCTGAAGTGAATTACTGACTTTTAAAATCAGACATTTTACTATAAAGGTACAAATTAAATATGACTCTCATCCCTTAAAAACATCAATATGAAATATTCTACTAAATATAACATGACTTCTTAAACAATTTCCAATGTGAAAGATAACATGTAAGGTGTCTTAAATTTCTTCAATGTTGACATTTTATATTTATATCTCAACTAGCTGAAGACAACCCGCTTCGCTGGGTACTTTTGTACATCCATGAAGTTTTCTGTATACAATACAGAAGACATTCGTTAAAAGACCACACTTTTTCTGTTTCTTGTTTTATATTTATTCTCTTTTCGGGAAACATAAATATCTTACATTATAAGTCATTTCATAAAAATACCTTCTGATACACTACATTTGATGTATTGTTGTCTGGAAATGAAACACAAGTACATCATACTCTAGGAGTGGGTAAATACGTCATGCAAACGTACATTCCTACAGTACGGTCAGTAAGGTGCATTTTCCTTTACACACGCGCATAGGCAAATGAACTCAACGAAAATTGTTCTGATGGACTGTATATCAATATGTGGCTGGGGGAGCGTGACTCGTCTTAAGGAAAATAATGAATAATAAAAGCATTGTCACATTCGTGGTATTGGCATAGGAGCGACGATATACTCGGGCAATTTCAACTCCCATATTTCCCACACTACCACACCTATCGACACAGAACCAATACAGTGCACGATGGGAGACCTCAGGCTACTACTGCACACTAACACCAGTAGTCTGCAGTGAATAGTTATCCCTGCAAGATGACATATACGAACACACGCGTCTATTTTTGTACATAGTCGGTCAATTTCAACTCCCATATCTCCAACACCACCACAGCTCCCAACACACAAAAACAAGTGGTCTGCGATGGGTAATTGTGGCTGCAAGGTGAAATATACGAACACACACCACACTCGTCTAATTTTTATATAGTCGGCCGCTTTCTACCCCCACATCTCCAATACCACCACAGCTACCGACACGCAATCACCATAGTGGGTGATGGGAGACTCGAAGCTACTACTCCACGCAATCACAAGTGGTCTACGATGGGTGGTTGTCGCTGCAAGGTGAAATAAGCGAATACACACGTCTATTTTTATAAATTGACCACTTTCAACCCCACATATCCCACACAACCAGAGATAGATACATACAATCCCCATTGTGTACGATGGGAGACTCGATGCTACTACCACACACACAAACAGAGTGGTCTGCGGTGGGTGTTTGTGGCTCCAAGTTTAGATATTCGGGTACACGCGTGTATTTTTATATTAGCCGGCAATATTTAACCTCCAAATCTACCACACCAGTACAGCTACCGACACGTAACAACTATAGTGCACAATGGGGGACCCAAGGCTACTACCGCACACAAACACAGTGGTCTGCAGTGGATAGTTGTGGCTGCAAGGTGAAATATTTTTTTTTTTGCTAGGGGCTTTACGTCGCACCGACACAGATAGGTCTTATGGCGACGATGGGATAGGAAAGGCCTAGGAGTTGGAAGGAATCGGCCGTGGCCTTAATTAAGGTACAGCCCCAGCATTTGCCTGGTGTGAAAATGGGAAACCACGGAAAACCATCTTCAGGGCTGCCGATAGTGGGATTCGAACCTACTATCTCCCGGATGCAAGCTCACAGCCGCACGCCTCTACGCGCACGGCCAACTCGCCCGGTAAGGTGAAATATACTAACACACATATCTATTTTTATATCTTGTTGGCCACTTTCAACCTCCATATCTACCTCGCCACCACATCAACCGACACGCAACCACCTAAGTGCGCGATGGGAAACTCAACTCGAGGCTACTACCATACACAAACACCAGTGGTCTGCGGTGGGTAGTTTTGGCTGCAAGGTGAAATATACGGACACACACGTCTATATATATATATATAGAGAGAGAGAGAGAGAGAGAGGGAGAGAGAGAGATTAGCTCTAACTAATAGCAGTTCATTATTGCACATTTAAACGTTACCATCACAAGAGAAAATCTCGTATCAAGTGAACTGTTCTACTCCCCAGTCTAGAATTAAAATCCTTGAATTGGCCGAAAAATGAACATATGGCACGCTACCTCTACACCATAGGGTTGGATGATAATATCAACTATGATAATAATAATAGTAATAAATTTAATAATAATGATCAATTATTAAACGGACAGATAAGTTTAAATATCCTTGTGAAAGGATAGAACTAAACATCCATGAAAAAGAAGCTTTCGCATCGCGCATGAATAAAATGGAAATACTTTATCTACTGACCAAAGACGTTTATAACGAAAAGTCTATATTATTAAACGCAAAACTCAGACATTATTTCACTCTCATAACACCATAGGCTTTGTATGCAGCGGAATGCCTTGCTATGAACAAGAAAAGCATGATAGAAAAAGAAAGATCTTAAAGAAATTATTGGCCGTATGAAAGGCAAATATAAATAAAGACGTCCGCATAACCATGAACTGTACTACTCATATCCAGAAGATCTCTGATGTCATGCAGAGAAGGAACATGCTAAGAATGAGGCAAACACGATTATCGAACCAGATCTACCTACAGTACTTTAAAATTAAGAAGACCCAGCCAGTTTGGTTCAAAGAGATGGATAGGGACTTACTGGAAATGGGGATAACTTATGAAGATATACAAGAGCGCAACCCACTCAGGAGGAAACTAAAAGACCACCAGGGTTTCCAAGAAAGGTCAAAGTTGAAGACGGGAAAGATATGGACGGAGGAAAGCAAACGGCAACACCGGCAACGAATGAAGGAGCACTGGGCAAAGATCAGCGGCAAGAGAAGACAGCTGAAATAACGTGGTTCTTTTTTTTTTTTTTGCTATGGGCTTTACGTCGCACCAACACAGATAGGTCTTATGGCGACGATGGGATAGGAAAGGCCTATGAGTTGGAAGGAAGCGGCCGTGGCCTTAATTAAGGTACAGCCCCAGCATTTGCCTGGCGTGAAAATGGGGAAACGTGTTCCTTAGTAGGCCGAACGAACAAATAAGTAATAATAATAATAATAATAATAATAATAATAATAATAATAATAATAATAATAATAATAATAATAATATGCCTTTGCTGGTGAGATGTAGTGTTTACAGTGCACTGTATCTTCTGATTGACCTGTCTCAGTCTTATACTTGGCTTTGACAATACGAAAGTGACTGAGGTATGGGTGATGCTAGTAATACCATTTCTTTTGCAGCCAGTTCCTGCTATGAATGGTGTGAAAATATTGTTCATAGGGTCGGTTTGTGTATGCATTTCAGTGGGCTTGGCAGACTGATATGTAATAACTTCTGGCTCGTTGGGGAAAGCAACGGGAAACTACTTCACTCCTCATTTCCCTATTACGCCTCTTCAGTGAAGACTAGGCTATCTATGACAGCTTTTGGCGGAGCTGTGGAGGATCAAACCAGCCTTCGGTCTGAATTCCCAACATACAATAATAATAATAATAATAATAATGTTTTATATTTACGAGGTCTGGAATGTCTTTCATTTCCTCACAATACGCAAACCGTACCATTCTCTTGTGAATAGCATCTTTCTTTCGGTTTAGTGGAACTCCTTACTCCCCCATGGGTTGAGTCAAAAGATGCATTGCCTGTACTAAGAGGCTACTAGGAGGGGTAACAACCAACGAATCTGTACTCGTTCTCTTGTCTTCTAAGCCCAAAAAGATGTCCATGATACTCTGTTTTCCCTTGTAGCACAGCAAATGTACGGATGTGAAGTTTATTTTTCAATTTTTATCATTTTCTTTTCAATAGGACATAATTAAAATCAGATTAATAATGCAGTGATCAACGTTACATATTTTATACGCTTTCGTGGTTGGAATGGGATAATATATATATGGAAATTAGCACAAATTAATTAACTGGAAACCACAACATAGTACAAAATTCCATTAAACCAGGTATTGCTAATTAATTAATTAATTAATTAATTAATTAATTAATTAATTAATTAATGTATTTATCAATAATCTATACCACGCTTTCTTCCCAATGTACACAATCTCTCTGAGACATGTCATAAATGTTAATAATTAGACTAGGTTAGTTAAATTTCTGAATTAAGACATTTACGAGTAATATTGTTGGGACTGCTCCCTCGTCTAAACAGGACGTAACAAAATTACTAAACTCATACCTCTAGGGATAATAGAAGAGACATAACAGAAATTGTTATAAAATAACCATTAGTAGTAAATGAATATTTATTAACAATAATGTTAGTTGCGTTACGTCCCACGAACTACATTTTTACGGTTTTCGGAGAAGCCGAGGTGGCGGAATTTAGTCTCTCAGGGGTTCTTTTACGTGCCAGTAAGTCTACCGACACGATGCTGACGTATTTGAGCACCATCAAAATGAATATTTAACGTATATTTTGAGATGGCTAAGAATATACACTTACCGGGCGAGTTGGCCGTACGGTTAGTGGCACGCAGCCGTGAGCTTGCATCCGGGAGATAGTGAGTTCGAACCCCACCGTCAGCTTCCCTGAAGATGGTTTTCCGTTATTACTCATTTTCACACCAGGCAAATGCTGGGGCTTTGGACTGTATCATAATTAAGACAACGGCCGCTTCCTTCTCAATTCTAGGCCATTCCTATTCCATCGTCGCCGTAAGGCCTATCTGTGTCGGTGCGACATAAAGCAAATTGTAATAAAGGAATATATATACTTACATTGTAATCTTGTATGAGAACTCTTGAAAAGCGCGTCTTTCTGCTTCAAAACACGCCCTGCAATGATGTGTCGTTACCTGTTACACACGTTCAAAGACCCCATGCGTATGTTATAGAGAATATGCCACTGCAAACTCCCGAGGCAGCAGATTCATTTGGAGTCTCATACACTCTCTTGCTCTGCTCTAAACAAACGAAAACGTGTTGTCACAACCAAAGATTTAAATATTACTCATCTAGACTCAGAGAGCGAGCTGATGTTATGCGGAATATTGAACACTTTCGCGCATCGCCATGTTGTGGGCTCTTCAGCTTAGAATGGATGGCTTGCACGTGGTAATATTTACAGTTCCTTTAATGTCTTCGATTTGAATCATGTCTGTTAATGGATCGGTTGTAGTATTATATGTGACGGAGCGATAAAAAATTGTCAAAAGTTTTCAAGGAATGTGGGAGCTTATTCAGTACAATAGTTACATTGATCGGTAATACTGAAAGGAAGTAAGTTAGGCTTACCTGTGGAATGGAAATATATTCACGAGGGTGAACTCATGTGCAGCCTTCATTTGTATACATCGCTATCAGAAGGGATCTGGTATTTCTTTTCACATGTGAGTAGAAATTTAACTGTTATAAAATGACTTTCAATTACCATAATCGAGAAATAAACAGGTTATAGTGTGGTTGATTGTTTAGTACTAACCAGCTATTCTGAAAAAAGCATACATATTTTTCATACAGACTGCGTACCAGTATTCAAAATTTGATAATCTTTGGCCTATAATCCGTAAGATATGATTGACACAGCTTGATAAAACCCTTTTAAGATTAGGGTAAGGTATTGCTTCAAATTATTTGAAAAATAACTTTTTGGTATCGCATGTCTTAAGTTATAAATTTTTTCACACTTGCTTTATAGAAATATACAATTGTTATATCGCTATTCCAGAGAATTATGACAATATAAAGTCTAAATAAAGCTCATTACAAACTTGTCAATCCTAGTCTGCATTAGAAAACGCTAATCAAAACAACTGTTTAACTATAATGTTAATCTTTTTGCAAGTGGTTTACTTTCGACTTCATTTATTATCTTTATGGTGTAAATCATGGTGTTCATATTAGAGAAAATTAGAAAGCACTTTCAAATTTTATTTGTGCTCAGATAATGTTAATTCAGTTTGAGTTTGCATAAACAGTAATATTTAAGAAGATAATATTATGAGGAGGGTTTTACATGTTAAATTATAACATTCTTGCTTAAGCCTAAACCACTAAGAGAAACTCATACTAACCCTAGATATTCATTTCATTTTAAGTAATACAGAATAGAGACAGACTAGTACCAGTGTAACCAATGTCAGGCAGCATTATTTACCTACATCCAAATCACACAGAAATGAACTACTTATCCAATTACGTTATTTCATATCCAAACGAAACCCCATGGTACAACAGGCCCGAAAGTCCATGGCATATTAAGCGACCACTGCTCAGCTTGAAGGCCTGCAGATTACGAGGTGCCATGTGGTCAGAACGACCAACCCCTAGGCCGTTATCTCACTGTCAGGTAGCCCCGCAATTGTAATCACATAGGCTGAATGGACGTCGAACCATCCCTCAGATCCAGGTAAAGGTCTCTAACTTGCCCGGGGATTGAACCCGGGACCTCTGTGTAAGACGTAGGAACGCTACCCCAAACCGCGGAGCCTACATTTCATAGTCATAAAATGATAAAAAAAGTATCTGATTATTTTAGTAAGATTTCTGCAGTCATGTATTTTTAAACAATCTGTTCAGAGAATTTAGTCAAATTTGCTGTAATAACTTATCAGAGAGGAATCAAAGCTGTGTACCTTTCATACAATGATTTTATTTCAAAGGTTTTCATTTTGTTGATATTAAAGGTTATTGCTATCGGTACAGGAGTTTGTAAATATTTATTTAACGTGTTCTCCAGTCTGCTGGGAGACCGGCAATTTGTATCTCACGATATGTAATCATACTTAAGTTGTAGACTGCTGTCATTTGAACACGTTTTCGTATTTTCAATTAAGCTGAAGTGAAGAGCCTAGGTTTCAGTAACATGTATATGTTCCGAATGTTCAAACATATCAGTTAAAACATGACCCTTATAATAAAGTTAGCGACTTGATCATGTTTGTGGTATCGCTAGGCCTATATACAGTTTTTTTCTGTTTTCGGGAACTGAATTTCAAATATTTGTTCCTTCACACACACACACACATATATATATATTGGTAGTGTATTTTTCAGTCTTTTTATTCAGTCTGATAAAGGTTTTTTCTTTTATTTTCTATGTGCGCCACCTACAGGCTATCCAAAGGATTTGCGTAGATTGTTCAGTAAAATGCAAAATGTGTTCAGTTTTTTTATACATAAGGCCAACGGCCGTAGCCGTGTTGAAACACCGGATCCCGTGAGATCTCCGAAGTTAAGCAACATAGGGCGTGGTCAGGAGTTGGATGGGTTACCACGCGTTGTTGGTGGGGGGTAAGGGAATGGGGGAGCGGAAAGGAACTGGCCACCCTACCGCACGTAAACTCCGGCTCCGGAACACCTCTGCGGAGGTTCGGACCTGCCTTCGGGCAAAACAACCCTTACCTTACCTTATACATAAGTATACAGCCTTCATATTGTGTATATGTATTGCGTGTTTAGATGGTAGTCGGTGTAGGCTGTCATTAATTTACTAGGGCGAGTGTTTTCATACGTGCAATATATAATGCATGACTTCCATACTATCTCCTCGTAAAGCTGCGAAGCGTCTGCAACGTGGCGGTACGCGCATGGACGTATCTTTCCCAGTCACACGCTTCTGCGCAGCTAACGGTGTGGGGCCCTGGTCACAACACAGACTGCATTCTAGCGTCATGGTATGTTTAACAGAATACGTAATGTTCATGATTTTGAAGAATGTGAGTCATAATTAAATTATACCCTTAGGCCTTACAGTTACCCAACGTTCGGTTCAGTGACTAAATTATTAGCTCGCTGGGCTTTGGTCCAAGGGGTCACGGGTTTGATTCCCGACCGGGTAGAGAATAATTACGATGGTTCGGACCTGGGCGAGTATGCATTCTTCAGCATTACGATTCATTATAGATATTGCCCCATTCTCACAGACGCGTAGGTTGCCTTCCATGCGTTAACTCGAAAGACCTGCAGCAGGCCTCTCCGGAGGCTGCACGCCATTATTATCATTATTAATCAAAACGGTTAGCTCAGTGTATTGCTCCACGGCTAGTTATGGTTCTAATCACCCTATCGGCCATTCTCAAAATGGTGTTCCGTGGTTTCCCATTTCAACTCAAGGCAGATGAATGCCGAGATGGTACACGCATGCACACAAATGATGTCCCGATATACAGAAAGCGTGTCGTTTACCCACCTCCTCGCTTAACGCATTGCTGCAGGTAGACAGCCTGCTACAAGACTTTGTTGAGATTGAAATGTGCACCGCGGCGGATGTATAGCGACCATGCGTACTACAAGTGTTGCGCTCTGGCGGTAATAACGTGCATCAGCTTCCGGGAGTGGTGTATAATATTTCTGCTTACACATCACAGTAATTTATGACGATCTTTCTCTTGAGATGACTGAAGTTAGTGATAGCTGCAGTCGCTTAAGTGCGGCCAGTATCCAGTAATCGGGAGATAGTGGGTTCGAACCACACTGTCGGCAGCCCTGAAGATGGTTTTCCGTGATTTCCCATTTTCACACAAGGAAAATGCTGGGGCTGTACCTTAATTAAGGCCATGGCCGCTTCCTTCCCATTCCTAGGCCTTTCCCGTCCCATCGTCGCCATAAGACGTATGTGTGTCGGTGCGACGTAAAGCAAATAGCAAACAAAAAAAAGAAGAAGTTAGTGATTATGATTCTAGTATGAGTAACAATGATTATTGCGACACAGGATGTAATTTTACATTCAAGAACTGTTCCCCTGGAACGAAATTATTTTCGTTTCCGAACAAAAAATAGCATGCAAATAAACGAAAAGCTTGGATTATCCCTTTGAGGAAGGACACAATTGTCAAGAAGACCGTGGACTCCAACAAAACATTCTCAAGTTTGTAGTCGGCATGTCATTAACGGCACACCTATGAAAGAGCCTGATAGCAGGAGGCAGTATATAATGTTATGATGAGATACAAGGGAAGAAACGTCGGACATAGGAAATACGAAATAGAAGGAAGTCAACAGTGCAGGAATTTCCTTCTCGTTCGATGACAAGTGATGCAAGTACACAGACAGAATATAGGCTCCGCATAACGACGGTTATTCTGCTTTAATGCCACTCCTCGACGAATTACGGAACATTTACGTGATAATAAATACTGATTCACAGTTTCGTGCTCGTTAGTCCTACCGTACCTTACAGCAGGAGAACTGATATGTTTATTTTGAAGGAATGACTTCACCAGATGGTAGTAATGACCACCTCACAGATATGAGATTTTATCCTCTCATAAAACCTTGCTGGGCACACTGGCTGCTCCATTGTCTGAAATGCAATATTACATTTCTGCCTTGCTGTCACTTTTACTTTGGCACTATAAAATTGCAGCAGACCTTCATTGTAAATCGCACTTTTCGGTGCTTTATCCTGAAACATTTCTTGGACGGTTTCGCATTTGAATATAGGTTGTACCACGACCAACTTGGATTTCCCCATTGTTGGAGAACAGTTATCTTTGAGGAATCCCTTTCAATATTAATGAAAGAGCACAATGCAGCAATATGTTTTGAACGTTATGATAGCCTTCACATCAACGTTCACTTTTTATGACATTTTTGTTATAATTTATCTGAGAATAACATTCATATACCAATTATAATTATATGCCCTCGTATGGTTAAATCATAATATTTTCATAAACCTAATTAACAATCCAATACTTTTATATGAAACAAAAATGAATGATAAATATTATTTTAATGTTAATAGAATAAGTTTGCTGACGTATGGTAGTTAGCCGTAAACATTTGCCAGATATTCCTTCTACTAGTATTTCTATCACGTCATACATATGTTGGCTCATTTGAAGATTTCTGCCCTTTTTCAAGATCTGAAGTATAGCGAAACCTATTTTATTTTTCGAATTCCGACGCTATTGAACTTGATCGCAAATTGGTTTCCAAAACCATATCTCATTACTGTGCAACTTAACGCTTAGGAGGAACATCTAAGAATTACTACTTGCGAATTCCACCCGGAAGAGCATACGGTAATACCTGCCGCAAATCACGTCCGTTCTTTCCGCAAGAGGCACTTGCAGTCGAAACAGCTCCACTAGCATGGTTCCTATAGCAATACAAACACTATGCCTTCTGCACTACCCTTTCAATCCCTTCCCCTCATTTTCGATACTGGAGTGGCCTTCAGCACTGCCCCTTTACACCCTCAACTCCATTTCAGGACTGAGTGGGGAAATGTTGATTGTTTATGTCGGAACACCATTTCTCTGCATGCGTGTAGCTTTCTCAAGGTCACTGCCGCTTACTTCACACTCCTCGCCCCCAGAATTAAATCCGCACCTACAGAAAAAACCCTCGCGTAGTGTAAATGTTGCTCTTCCTTGTGGTATATACCGGGAAAAGTAGCTACAGAACTGAGGAGATGAACGTATCCTGGAGCACTCCTGGAGGAAAAATTTCACGCTAAAGAAATCACTTAAGGGCAGAAGTAAGTGAGCGCCCACTGAAATAATGCTGAAACTTACCATAACATTTATCACAATATCTATTATAACATGAAGGAAATGCACCAATTTTACCATGTCAAGTCAAAGCCGTTCTGATTCTAATGGATAGCAATTTATAGTAACCTGTTTAGACTTCTAGTTTCTTGTAAGGAATTTTTTGAATATGAGAAATTTTTCAAGGTCGTATTGAAACATGTCGTCATGTTGGTACACATTACTATTAATGTACTGGTACCCCTGCTTCCAAATTATCACCACACATTCATACGAGTAGATGCATGAAAGTCTTGAAACTCTAGAATTTTAACATTTGATAAATATTTTTGTCTTCAGTTATAAATTAAAATTTAATTTTAAAATATTGTAACTTTTAGCAACAAAGACAGTTTTATAAAAACACAATCTAGAAGCATCATAAAAAAATTCCCGAGTTTTGGTAACGCAGTACAGTCATACGTGAGTGTGCAAAATTTCATATCTCTAGGTAGAATAGTTTAGGAGCAATGTGTACCTACTGTAAATGTGAAAGGAAAAAAAAAAAACAGTTTTCGGGAAACTGCAGTCAAAGTATGTGCTTCACTCACACCTGTCTCAGAACATTCCAGGACCATATTCTTCTTGCTGCTGGCTATCCTCACCTTCTACCTTCCTTTTTCTGTTTCTTTTTTGAATTCTACCTTCCTTAGTGGATTCTGCACTTGCTTTTGGGGATTTGATTGATTGACTTGATTGATTTGATTGACTAAGTATGTCAATAGTGGAGTTTGAAAAGTGGGGCGTGGAAAAAACAAGGCTTCACATTATTTTTAATTTCTTTGTGAAATCAAATAAAAATGCATATAAATCATACATATTCTCGTTCAGGAAGGCGCGCTTTTCAAATTAAGAGCAAAACATTTTTTTCTTAATTTCGGTTCTATTTACGTACTTCTGCCCTTAAAGAACTTTAAAGTACAGTTAGTATACTGATTCCGTCAGTCAAAAATTCGCATCTAACTTATCTTACGTACCAGGAAACGTTCGTCTCGGTCCCTATCATCAGCTATAGAAGCTAGGATTATGAATTTCTGTACAGTCGGTGCATTCCCAGTACCATAATTGGTGGAATGGCTCAAGTGTGGACGTCCAACTCATTTGTAAAGAAAGAATTATACTCCAAATAAGACAAGGTGGAAATTTAGGTCTCCTACTCTATGACATTAAAGCGGGCATTGTAAAACAATTTCATCAATCCATACATCCCACCCATCAAATTAGGAATTTACGGTTTTCTGATTGTTTTTCAAGTTGCGTTATGTCGCACCGACAAAGATAGGTCTTATGGCGACAATGGGTTAGGAAAGGGATAGGAGTGGGAAGGAAGGAGCCGTGGCCTTAATTAAGGAATAGCCCCAGCATTTGCCTGGTATGAAAAGGGGAAATCACAGAAATCCACCTTGAGGTATGCCGACAGTGGGGTTCGAGCCAACTATCTCCCGAATTCAAGCCCACAGCTGCGCGACCCTAACTGACCGGCTAACTTACTCGGTTATGAACATTCATCTCAACAGCAGCCATAGAAAAGCATCATAATATAGGCCTAATTGTTCATTATTTTTTAATGTAAATATGGCATTAAATTTAAGTACTTTTATTTGAAATAAGTGTAAATTGTAAACTAATAATTTGTTCCTTAAATATTCTTGATATTCCCTGTGGGTTGCATGAATTGGTTTTCAGAATGTAGAGTGGATACTAACGATGATTCAAAGGATTTTAGGGGCCGGAAGCCAGAAAATATTTGAAAGTCATTGAACGGCATTTTGAGCCTCGGTGGCTCAGGCGGTAGCGCACCGGCCTCTCACCGCTGGGTTCCGTGGTTCAAATCCCGCTCATTCCAAGTGATATTTGTGCTGGACAAAGTGGAGGTGTCACAGCTTTTTCTCCGGGTACTCCGGGTTTCCCGGTCATTTTTCATTCCAGTAACACTCTCCAATATCATGTCATCTGTCAATAATTAATCATTCATTTCTCCAGGGGAGTGCGACAGGCTTTGGCAGCCGGCACGGTTCCTATCCTCGCCACGAGATGGGGGCTTCATTCATTCCATCCTGACCAGTCGCATGATTGGAAACATGCTGTGAATAATCACTGAACAGAGTGGACATTTTTGCGTTCATCATATCCCATAGCCAATTTCATTTTAAAATCCTAAGATTTCCTACAATTTGAACAAAAATTGGAATCTTTGAATTCCATAACCCGATATTCTGAAAAACTATTCATGCAACCACAGGGAAGGGCAATAAACGGAATCTGGCTTCAGTGTGAAACTGCGTGATACTGTAATGGAGTATAGTGCTGCGAATGGTATGTCAGTTACAGGGATGTTGGGGACTGTAAAGACACCCAGTACCTGAGCCACGGGAATAGCTATTTAAGGCTAAAATCACCGACCCGGCCGGGATCGAACCCTGGGCCATCTGAACTGAAGGCAACTACGCTTCTAATTCAGCCAAGGAGCCAAGTTGGTTCATTTAGTTAAGTGAGCAAAATAATCTTGATTTTCTATTTACGGAAGTCCCAAACTCTCCATTTACGTGGCGAAAAGAGAAGACTTCTACTTCTCAGAGAATGAACAGCTGTCTCTGTTGTTGACGGTTTCAACATTACATGTGCATGGCGAGAGTGCATTAGCGCCTGCTGGGTTGTCGAACTGTACTCGCGCACTTGCTGGAAGTGACAGCGACCTGATGTCACAGCAAGGACTGATATCAAGTAACCGACAAGTACGTTTTAATTCGTGATGCGTCAGTCGTACGCTAAAACAAGAATAAAGAACTAACAAGTCAGTTCTCCCACAATGCCAACGGTTACATCTTTTAGGGAAAGTTTTCACATGTTAACATGATCAGACACTCGCCTCCTATGGCTTTTTCTTTTTGGACTCATTCCGATGCAATCATAAACTATTTATGAAGCATTAAATACAACAAAACCGCCCGGCAGTTTCGATGAATGGTCAGTAATTATGTTTTGTTTATTCCTTCCGATCGGGGGCTTGATGTCTGTGTGTATCTTAAATACACATCCTCATTTACATAAAACACGTTACACTATGAATCACATAGGAACACGCAATATTCAATACACTACTCCACATTGAGTTGATGTCTGGAAAGGCATCCGGTCGTAAAACTGGGTTTAATCAACATGACGTACCGGATCCAGTTATTTGGGAAAAGGCCAGGAAGGAGAAACCGATTTTGGAATTTCATCCACCTCATTCCGCCATGTTATCGACTTTTTGATTCCACGCTGCCCTGGTAGGTTACCTTATGCTTGTTTTCTAATGTTTCAAAATCGCAATAACACATGGATTGTTTTCGGTCACGTAAGGAAGAGGAAGGGCTGCCTGTTGCCCATGATCGTTAAGGCGCTGAAGTCTAAACGGTCTGGTTAGTCAGTATCAGCCCGTTGGTCGAAAATATTGTCATCATCAGAATGTTGGCCGGCAGGGTAGGTGAGGTAGTGGTATATGATTTCTAATCACTAGGTTGCGTGCCAAAAGCCTGGATTAAATTACAAACCTCTCCGTAGCGCTCATATGGACTGAAGGAATATGACGCTATTGATGGTGATTCGTCCGTCGGATTGGGACGTTAAGCCTTGAACAGAAATCTTGGTGCTATTCGACAGGAGTAGGCTATGTGCCGGCACCGGGTTTCACCCTCTCCCTTTCTACTATCATGTATTACGTCGTTCACTTCACCTCATCAAATCCCACCACCACAGATTCATCTCACCTCGACCAGACCCCGTAGAGAAACGGGGCAAGGGTTGGACAAACAAGTATGAAGAAGGGATAGGATAGGAATAGAAGTGGCCTTAGTTAAGTTAAAGTCCAGAACTTGCCCACGATAAACTATCTTCAGGGTTCGAACCTACTATCACCCGAATAAAAGCTCACAGCTATGTGATCTGAACCATGCAGTCAACTCCCTTACTTTCTTTGTAAGAGAATGAATGGGAAGTAAGAATGGCTGAAGATTAATTAAGCCAGTGGCCAGTATCCAGTATTCGGGAGATAGTAGGTTCGAACCCCACTGTCGGCAGCCCTGAAAATGGTTTTCCGTGATTTCCCATTTTCACACCAGGCAAATGCTGGGGCTGTACCTTAATTAAGGCCACGGCCGCTTCCTTCCCACTCCTAGCCCTTTCCTGTCCCATCGTCGCCATAAGACCTATCTGTGTCGGTGCGACGTAAAGCAACTAGCAAAAAAAAAAAGATTAATTAATATGATACCTCGCAATTTGGTATTTTTCAGAAAAGCCTCTTGTAGAGACCCTCATGAGAATGCTTGTCTATCAAGTATTAGGGGTACCTGCATCTGAACTTGAAGATGTCTAGGCTCTCTAGTCTTCCAGATATTTTTGTCTGGATAAAGAACTTAATATGGAGAAAATCGCTATAATAAATTGCTTTTATAATTATTTTTAAAAATTGTAATAATATTGTACTATTCAGTCAGTAACTTCCAGAATGTAGATTATTCCTAGGCTTAAATACGTAATACATGTATGTACTTAATCCGTTTGACCACTTGTGTAGCTGATGTTTCTTTCCTGGTGTGTGTGGCTGTAATTAATTGGAGTTCCAGTTGGGAACGAAGTGGTCGTGAATGTTATAATTCCAGTAACGATGTACATTTTTACAGAAATGCAACACAGGTTAGTTCATAGATGGATCCGATTTCAATTTCTGCTGTTTTCTATGTTAGGTTTCGTGTCCCAGGGTGAGACATTTCCCCCACAATTTTATTCGCAGGATATTCCTAACTCGGGAAAAGGCCAGTGAGTAAAACAAATATTATAACCGTTTACAGTACTACGATGTTGGAAACACAAGTGAATCTACCTCATGTTTTACTGTAATAGGAGAGACGTACCCGAATTAATAATTAATTAATTAAATAATTATTAATGGTTCGCCTCTGTGATGTAGTATTTAGTGTGATTAGCTGCCACCCCCGGAAGCCCGGATTCGATTACCGACTTTGCTACGAAATTGAAAAGAAGTAGTGCTAAGAGGGCTAGAACGGGTTCCACTCAGCCTCGGGAGGTTAACTGAGTAGAGTAGAGTTCGGTCGCCACCTCAGTCATCTGGAAGTGGTTTTCAGTGGTATTCCACTTTTTCTCCAGGCAAATGCCGGGATGGTACTTAACTTGATGATGATGATGATGATGATGCTTGTTGTTTTAAGGGGCCTAACATCGAAGGTCATCGGCCCCTAATGGTACGAAATGAAAGAACAAAAATTTCAAAGGCATCCACTGACCAAAATAAAAATGAAATATGTCATGAAGAATGAATGGATGGACAGGAACCCAACAAAACACAAAACAAACAAACAAGAACCAGTGGATCGGACTCAATACAGATCGAAAATAACATTATTACCGACCAAGGAACCACTTATAAAGCACAATGATGCTTGGTGTCTAAAGGGGGTGCAAAATCCACGTCTAAGGCCCCACAGAATGGTATATGTCGCGAGTAAAACAGAACCATGGTATGTGTCATGTTGGGGTATTAATCAGAAGTAGCGAAGACTCACGGTGTTCCACAAAAGATGGTACTACTCACAAGTATTACAATACGTACAAGTAACGCAGACCTATGGTGTGTCTCACACAATGGCGCAACTCATAGCCAACGCAAACCGAGAAGGTTCCCCACCTAGGTGTACTAAACACGGGCGCCGGTATTCCCGTGGTGTTCCTAACATAGTGGGTACTAATCACAGGCAACGCAGACCCACGGTGCTGCTCATATAGTGGTACAACTCAGAGGCTACGCCCAGACCCGCGGTGTTGCACACATGGGTACGACGCACGGGTACTGGAATCCACCAGGCCAGGCTTTTACTGCTACTAATCACAAACCTATTTCGTACCGAATTTAGTGGTACTACTCGCAAGTACAGGCAACCTATGGTGTTCCCCGCGTGATGGTACGATTCAAAATTAGTTTCATGGTTCTAATTCAGTCAGCCCTTGGTCGCCCCTTTTAGTCGCCTCTTACGACAAGCAGGGGATACCGCGGGTGTATTCTACATGTGCGTCCCCCACCCACCGGAGTAGTGTGTTTGGTCCGCGAGAGGTATTTTAATTCCCTCAAGTCCGCCGGCAAGCCAGTTAGGACCCCCCTATCCGCCACCTGGGACGCGCCACGTGGGAGTATCACCTCTCCCCCTGCTACGCCATCGTAGTAGGTTCGTGGGGGTACTTAACTTAAGTCCACGGCCGCTTCCTTCCCTCTTGCTTGTCTATCCCTGCCAATCTTCCCATTCCCCAACAAGGCCCCTGTTCAGCATAGCAGTTGAGGCCGCCTGGGCGAGGTACTGGTCCTGCTTCCTAATTGTATCTCCCCGACCCAGTGTCTCACGCTCCAGTATACTGCCCTTGAGGCGGTAGAGGTAGGATGCCTCGCTGAGTCCGAGAAAATCCAACCCTGGTGGGTAAACAGATTAAGAAAGGAAGAAAGAATAATTATTAATAATAATAAATTAATAAATAATTAGTAATAATAATTAATTACATTAATTACATTAATCAGATGTGCTTGCAAATAATGACTTTCAGCAGAAGTACTGTTTTAAAGACTGGTTAGATACTGAAATATACAAGATGAACGTTAAAAAATGGAGTCATTGTTATATTTGGACATGTATAAAAAGTCTGGCAGCCCCGTGGTTAGAAAGTAGAATGCCTGCCTCTTATTCGGAGATCATAAACTCAATTCCCGGCCACTCTACGGAAGTTGATTCAGAACTGAGGGCTGGAACAGGGTTCACTCATAGTAGTGAGTACTACTATGGAGCTTTCTGTGCACTCGATCATGAAATTCAGGCAGTACGGGTGAAAATATCACGCTGGCCACTTGCATTCCTAGACCTTCCGGGCTTCCGAATGAGCAGTAGCGTCTTGGGAAGCCATTGTTCAAAAATGGGGTAGAAAAGTTTTACCTCATAGAAATGACTTAATTTAGTTGTACTTAACATTAGTACTTACATGATAAAGACATAAAGATCATCTGAACTCATCGATGTTTTGTTTTATGTTCTAAAGAAAATATCCAGATTTTCGATCTTAATCTGTATGTTCTAGGGTAGTCCTCGCCAAAGGGAAAGTATTTAGGGAATCGTCTACTTACGATGTAGAATGCACATATGCAATCCTATCATTCAATTAACTCAAAATGCCGAATTAAGGTACTGTATGTCAAAACCATGTACATGAGGCGAACAGTGATTAAGTCCAGCTTTTACACATAATTCTACAGATATAATAATCACCCGGTAATTAAGAAACGCTGTCTTAATACGAGCAATGCAGGACCTTGGAAGAATACATGGTAGTCTTCCACTATTTGTAATGTTGGTTCTGAGTAGGAATAACTTCTATGCCTGAAGTTAACCAAGTACCCATTTCTTTTCTAGGCTGGGTTAAAACCAGGATTAAGTGCCCTTTCAGAAGTAAAAGTCTCGTTTCCAAATTGTTTAAATTCCCGATGTGGAATCAAAATCAGGCCAGAAGTACTACATACTTGGATAAAAGTATTTGTAGACTTTCTTCGTTCATTATATTCTCTAGGTTATGCATAAGTTATCTCGCATTGTTACACTGATAACATTTATTCATGTTTAATTTCAAGATATTTCTCTTCTTTATTACGTGTTCATAATGAATGTGGATCATTGTCTATTTGAAATAATTTAAGTCACCAGAGAAGAAAGAGGTACTTATAAAGTTCTACACAGTTCTACCTCAGCTATCATGAGTTCCCTTCCGTTACCTTCGTTTACCGAAAGGTCAGACCTCTATGTCTTACTCCAGTTCCTCGAGTTTAGAACGGATGAACGTCTTGTTGCAAAGTTTTCTAGTTGTGAAATTAGATCTATGACAGAGAGATACGAGAGCCTTTTCTGTCTTCAAAGCATCGTAACTGCAATCTAATTGTTGAAGCACTGACGAAGGACATCTTGAAACTTTCCTTTGAGACTTAGGTCCCCTTGATTATTGAGATCTGAAGTCAAAGGATTAGAAGATTCCATTGTCTCGGGGCTAACAGGTTGAATATGAACGTGATGTGTTTCATACAAGTAGTTCTTAATTTCATCTACCATATATAACCTCCTTTGTGTAACTCCCGATATCTTCTGACTTTCGTGGTGTTATGTTTTCAAGATCTTTACGAAGTCTTTCATTTTCTCACCACCAAACTTTCTTCTAACTGCTGGAACTAGTTCTCCAAAATATCGAATATAGTTGGCAAGGTTACCTCTTTGTGGTGACTTCAGCAGTCCAGTCGGCTAGGTGTTATATATCTCTTCTGTAGAACATGTTCGACGAAAGTTGAGGTCGATGGCATTGTAAGGTGTATACTGTAAATGCAACAACTCCGTTTCGCTGAATACCGCGTTATATAACTCCTAAGATCTATATTCTCAGAATGGACGCGAAGAAAACATTATTATTATTATTATTATTATTATTATTATTATTATTATTATTATTATTATTATTATTATTATTATTACGCGTCGTTTACGCCGGCTACGGACCAAGTTATTTCAACCGTTTACGTCCTTGAGCTTTAATTCTTTCCCAGTATTCATACATTCGCTTTCTGTGAGCCTACTTTCTTTCAACAGAACACTTTTTGCCTGTTTTCGAAATTGGCCTTTCTTGGAATCGCTGGTATACTCGAATTTTCTTCTGGGGAGGAACACGTTCCTGGATGTCTTGATGTGTGATCCCCATTTCTCGAAGATCTTTTCCAAGTTCGGTGAACCAGGGTCCCTTCATTTCCTCGTTTACGTGTTGTGAAGCCTTAAAAACTAATCCTCCGTTTTGAATGGTGTCCGTTATCGCTTCCGTATGCAGGCACAGTTGGTTATTATTTCGTCTCCTGTACACACCATTTTCTCTGATTTGCATTGGTCCCATGATGTTTCTCAGGATTTTTCTTTCTTGGCTTCTAACGTTTCAATCAGACACTTCCTATTCAATGCAAGGCGTTCTGCCTTATCTCCGGCCTCCGGAGGGATGACTAAACAACACTTGTTGGTGTTGACGGACACTGCTCTTTTGTTGTAGATATCTTGAGTTAGTTGGTCCAGTTCTATCTTGTTGATCCTAGATGCGAATGCTACTTTCTCAGAGTTATTATATATCCACTCTCTTATGCATTTAAACATTCCTGTTCGTTTGATTTTCCCCTGTTCTACAAACAACATTCTAGGAGCCGGCTTGATATTTGTTATAAATTCCGTTTTTGCCAAGGAGATCTGGACGCCATGCTTTGCTGCTTTGTTTCTATGTCGGTTGATTTGTTTTGCAGCGGTATCTATGGAATCACAGAATATCGCAAGAGCATCTGCAAAAGCCAGGCAATTTATTATCAGTCAAGTTCCCTTGTATCCTTTTCGAAAATCCAATCTCGAACTCTTCCTTGCACATCTCTTTGAAGAATCTGCGAATGATTTTCTCCAATACGCAGCTGAGGATTAGAGATGATAATTCGTCTCCTTTTTTGACACCTGTCTTGATTTCGAAGTTGTCTGATATCTTTGTTCTGAATTTTACCCTGGAGGTTGTGTTGGTGAGGGTCTGTTGAATAATTGTTCTAGTTTTTTTGTCTAAACCCTTCTACTTCCGAATTTGGAGGAGTATAAGTCGATCTATATAATCGCAGGCTTTTGAATATAATATAATATAATATAATATAATATAATATAATATAATATAATATAATATAATATAATATAATATAATATAATATAATATAATATAATATAATATAATATAATATAATATAATATGTCATGAAGTCCCGGAAGCCAGTGTAAACAGGGTACAACTTATATACCACAATACAACTACAGTGGTCCCGTGTCCAGCTGGAATCTTCCCGCCTTTTTAATTCACCATGGGTGTACACCAAGGCTCAGCTCTATCACCATTATTATTCACCCTCTGCATGAATACAGCCAACGGGTGATATACAGACATCGCATCCCTGGACCCTTCTTTATGCAGATAATGTGCTACTTGCCCAACAAGCACGCCTTGGACTCCAACGCCAGAAAAAAACTTGGAGCAACAAATTAGCTGAGAATGGTTTGCGCCTCAACACCCAGAAAACCGAATACCTAGAATGTGGCTCCCAATCTAGTGGGACCATAAGGATCAATAATCATGACTTGCAGAAAACTATGCAGGGTCAGTTGTCGCTTCGAACTGTGATGCCACTTTTGATACCCGATCGCATGTAAATGCAGCTTTGCTCAAGTTGAGACAAGTCACCGGAGTCCTCTGGGATAAAAAGATGCCTCACTATCTAAAGGCAAAAATTTACAAGATCGTGGTGCAACCTGCAGCTATTTATGGACCAGAATGTCGTCCAATGACAAAAAAACATGAGCAGACTCTCCATCCAATGGAAATGAAGATGCTTCGATGGACTCTTGGACTGACTCGATGTCACCACATAAGAAATGCAAATGTTCGACAAAGGCTTGGCGTCGCTTCAATTCTGGAGGAAGTGAGGGAAGCGCGTCTCTGTTGATACGGTCACGTTATGAGGAGGAAAGACGGCTCAGTTGCTAAAACTGCTCTCCAAGTTGATCCATAAGGCCTTTAAAGCGGTGCACTGACAATATCAAGGACGACATGCACGACGTTGGTTTAAACCCCGAAGATGTCAGAAATAGGACGAAATGGAGGAGATGTATCAAAACTGCGGACCCCATACTTTTTTGGAATAAACGGTAGGAAAGAGAGAGAGATTATTATTATTATTATTATTATTATTATTATTATTATTATTATTATTATTCCGGGGTATTTGCGGACCGCAGAGGTGAAAGAAGGTGCCGGGATGAATGGGTCTAAATACAATGTCAAGAAAATTTTAAAACTTAAACTGCAGGTTATATTTTCTTAAATTCAACCTTAGCAAATTTTCATAACAATGAAACGTCAGGTACAATGACCAATTTTAGACAAGACAAGAAAACTCAAAATTTAGTGACATTAAAAATCTGGGCTTCAAGCCCCTCGCTTTACAATTCTTGAGCTCCTCAAATTTACAAAAGAGCACAAATTTACTCAAGTGCAGAAATCCCTCAATACATGGAGCAATTGCTCCCAAAATACAACATCTATCCTTCAAGAGGCATACAGTAATCTTACTTTGAAAAAGAGCTAACAGGCTCTCAGTTTTCCAAGCCTATTCAAGGCAACATCAACTTACAAATTCTGGCCTCTGAAGGCACAAGTTACAATAGGAAAATGATTATACAGGGGTATTTAATACCCAACCTACTGGGCCTTCGTGTAAAAGGAAAAACGGTTAAATAAATTGCCCGAACACAAAATGAATGGAGACGAATGCTTGCACACCTAGATACGAGCACTTAAATCCTAAAGGGCACTAGGCCGGTGAAAGAGGGGCTATTCCCAAACTACTGAGGTGACTCGTATAATGATAAATTAATGCATTACGGAAAGGAAGAAAGCCAGTTACAAACGTAGTCACCTCAAACCAAGATGAAGGGGAGCTCGATTGGGTACACCACTCTCTATCCCCGATTTACAGTTAAATATTTTATGAAGTTTCTACGTTATCCGGCAGAAAGTTACATTTTTAGAAAAGCTAGGTTACATAGTTAATGATTCGGACCTTTCCCTCAGGTTAAACTGCGGAGCTAGCAAAAAATAAAGATGTTATGTGGCCATTACCTCGTCGAAGAACTGCTGCCTGATGAAGGAGGCCTCCCGCTTCCTGCTTTGACACACACACTCAATAAGATGACGATCAAGTGGCCAAGAGGCGAGACAATCCGCAGTTTATAAACCCTCAGGAAATGTTCGGGATCATTCATGAATAATCAAGACACACCCACCGAATTTTTTGGGTAGATTTCGAAAGTAACTCTCAGGATCGAAGAAGAAGACTGTGATTGGTAGAGAGTTAATTACAGAAATTAGGGATTGGCTAGATTCAAAACTGGCGGAAAGAAAAGATAAATATTGCCAACCCAAAAATAAATGAACATCAATTATTTAAAAAACTTATGAATACAAAATTTCTTGAAATCAAAAGTTCTTTCACTTCGTACCAGGGTGCATTATAATAGTTTTTTGTAGTGACATCTATAGGAGAAAGTCCAAACTTCTTGATGAATGGCAAACCAAATTAGTAGAAATACAGTCAGTTTACATCTTCTGAGTAAATTTATAAGTTGGTCTAGTTTCAATTTCACGGTTTCTCCAGTAGAGGAGTTCTTTTCGGCGCAAAGTTTAAATGTGCGGCGTTGGAATGTACCTCTCGGTAGAATTATTATCATTATTATTATTATTATTATTATTATTATTACTATTATGATTATTATTATTATCCCACATTGACGTATGGCCCGCTGTTTTTTATTAATCTCCACTTCTGTCGATCAAGTGTATCACGAGGAGACACATCACATGTATCTTTCAGCCGACCAACGCACCGATCCTTAGGTCGCCGACGGGCCGACGCCCATCTCTGTTGCAGCGGAGGGCGACTGACTGCTCATTACTACTCATGACATGACCATACCAGCATCAACGAGCCTCCTGAATTTTCTTGACTATAGGCCCAACTCCTATATGGCTCTGAAATTACTGTTCTTGATTCGATTAAGCCGAGTCAGACCGAGCGCCTATTGAAGTATACGCATCTATATGACTTGTTGATGTTTAATGGATGCTGGCCAGCATTAGGAAACATACAGGGCGTGGGAATACGATCAAATCTTGTTCTTCAGGTAGATAGGTATCCTGTGATCAAGCAGGAATGCACTGACTTGCCTCTACTTCAGCCAGCTCGCGCCAACACGATCATGAGCATCCGATTGCGTGTCACCGTCCGAACAGATGCGTGAGCCACTATACTGTTCAACTTTCGCAATACTCAATTTATTACCCACATGGATATTCCCAGATGTCTGTGATCCACACTCTATGTAGTCGTTTTCAGCCGTAGTCCATTTTCTGCTAAATTAGTGTCCCATTTCTACACTTGTTTTCAAGAGTATGGCGTACTTCTTGAGGACAGCAGGGCATCAACATATAGTAGTGCCCATGGGTGGTGGGTATGGATATCACCAGTTATTGTATGGATAAACAGTATGAAGAGCAGTGAAGAATGGGCTGAACTTCATTATTATTATTATTATTATATTATTATTATTATTATTATTATTATTATTATTATTATTATTATTATTATTATTATTATTATTATTATTATTATTATTATTATTATACCGGGAGGTACACCTCAACGCCGCGCATTCAAAACTAGCGCCTAAATGAACTCCTCTATCGAACAAAGTGGAAACTGAAACTACACCAACTTAGAAGTTTACTCTGAAGATGTCACCACAGAAATATGATGTAATTTTGTTATTGTAAAGTTTCCTAACCTGAGTGAATTTCTACTTGTTTTGCTTAACATTCATCAATAAGTTTGGACATTCTTCCACAGATGATATTACTGATCATGCACCCTGGTGCGAGGTGTAAGAAATTATAATTTAAAGAAGTTTTGTATTTCTAGATTTTTGTAACTGAATGATGTTCATTTGCAATATTTCCTTTTTCTTTTCGCCAGTTTTGAATATAGCCAATCCCTAATTTCTGTATTTAATTTTCAACCTATCACAGGCTTCTTGTTCGATTCTAAGTGTAACTTTTGAATTTATCCAATAAAATTGAGAGGGTGTGGCTAGTTTAATCTTGAATGATCTCGAACCTTCCCTGAAGGTATATAAACTGCGGCTTTTCTCGTTTCTTGACCAATTGATCGTCATCTTACTGAGTGTGTGTGTCAAAGCAGGAGGCGGGCGGCCTCTTTCATCGGTCAACAGAACATCTACCAGGTAATGGCCACATAACTCCTTTCTTTCTTGCTACTTCCGCAGTTTAACCCGAGGGAATGGTCCGACTCTTTAGTTATGTAACCAGCTTTTCTAAAATATAACTTCTTCCGGCTAATGTAAAGACTTCGTAAAATCTTGAACTGTAAATCGGAGATAGAGAGTGAATTACCCCTCGAGCTTCACTTCATCTTGGTTTGAGGTGACTACGTTTTTAAAACTGTTTTTTCATTCTGTAATGTGGTAAAGTAATTTCTATACGAGTCACCTCAGTGGTTTTTGAATAGCCCCTGTTTCATCGGCCAGAGCCCCTTAGGTTGTTTTAGTGTTCATGTCTAGGAGTGCAAGTATACGCTTCCATTCAGTTTGTGTTTCGGGCTATTTACTTAACCTTTTCTTTTCCGCAAAGTCCCTGTAGGTTGGGTACTAGATACCCCTATATAAGATTATCTTCCTATTTGTAAGTTGTGCCTCGGTGGGCGAGTGATTTAATTTTCTGATATTGCCTCGAATAGGCTAGAAGATACTGAGAGCCTGTTTGCTCTTTTTCAATGTTTTGGTAAGATTAAAGAGTGCCTTTGGAAGGCTAGATATTGTAATTTTGGAGCAAGTGTTCTTGATTTGGGGGATTTCTACCCTTGACTTAGTGGTTTCCAATTTTTGTGTAAACTGAATCCGGTTTCTCCAGAGTTGTAAAACTGGTGGCCCAAAGTATTAAGGTTCTGAATCTTGGAATGTTCCCAATCTTGTTTAATGATTGCTACTTGTACCTGTAATATTGTCATGAAAAAGTTGTTAAGTTTGAAGTTCTGTTTAAGTTTGTTAAATTAATTTTGACATTGTAGTTGGATCCATTCACCCCGGCACCTTATTTAACCTCTTTCTGCTCCACGGGTATCCCCGTAACAAATATTATTATATTAATCTATATAAACAAAATCGTAACGACCGTGTGTCTATACATTGATTAATTTGGCGAAATTTTCATTCAGTTATCCGTTTCAGGTATAATAACGACCATCTGCATATTTTTTAACTTTGATATCTGTTTGTCTGAATGTCTGCCTGAGTTCTTATAAATTGAAAACTACTTGATATAATTCTACCAAATTTCATATTTAGAATCCACCTGTCCTTGGTACGTTTTAGGGTCAATAATATTTCTAAATCCCTGAACTGACTGGGGGTTTATATAAAACCATAACCGTGATATAGCACTCCCCCAAAATATACACAATCGAACTTAATGTAAATCTACTTGTCTTAATGGAAATCAATTTCTAAAACTCTTTCCTCATGTGCATCTTTTCGATACGAGGATTAAAAATGGGTTAATAACGGAGCGTTTTCCATTTTAACTTCGAGCGGAACTTTTGTTTCCTTTTTTAGCTTTTATGTCGATTTGTCTGTTTGTCCGCATGTAGAGTTCATTCTACAGGGAAACTACTCTATATATTTTTACCAAACTTTATATCTGTCCTTGGGTAGGTATTAAAATCAATACGATTTCTAAATCCCGGATTGGTTTGGGGGTTTATAGGAAGTCGAAACAGGGATTTTACCCTCCCACAAAGAATACATAACCAAACTTAATGAAAAACTACCAGCCTTAATGGAAATCAATTTCTAAAATAATTATTCTCACGTTAACCTTTTCGATAGAAGAATTACAAGGGAGTAATAATTATTGGATTGTCTTACAGGCAAGGTGTTTACATGATATTATTAATGTTATAAATAATTCACCGTGAATACTTCATCATCATTTGTACTGCACATTATGTTTTATGAAGTCGATTTCTGAATTAATTTCTACCACTACAAGCAACTGTTAAATTATTTCATGAACCCTACGGTCGATTATAAAGCATAAGGTGATGTCTCTTGAAAGACTGAATGAGTAACAATCACCTAATGGTTTTCCGGCTGCATGACTAAATGGTTGGCTTGCTGGCTTTTGGTCACAGGGATCCCGGGTTCGATTCCTGGCAGTGTCGGGAATTTTAACGATCATTGGTTAATTTCGCCCGCACGGGGGCTGGGTGTATGTGTCGTCTTCATCATAATTTTATCCTCATCACGCGACGCGCAGGTTGCGCAGGGGCGTCGAATCGAAAGACCTGCACCTGGCGAGCCGAACCTGTCCTCGGACACTCCCGGCACTAAACGCCATACCCCATTTCATTTTTTTACTTAATGGTTCAGTTGGACGCTGATATCTTGCCGATTGCAAGATATGAATCAACGCTTTTCAAAAGCCTACCGATTTATTTATTTATTTATTTATTTATTTATTTATTTATTTATTTATTTATTTATTTATTTATTTATTTATTTATTTATTTATTTATTTATTTATTTATTTATTTATTTATTTATTTGCTAGTGGTTTAACGTCGCACAAACACGTAAGAAGAGAAAGAGGTTTTGAACGGAAGCGGCCGTGGCCTTAGTTAAGGTACAGCCTCTGAATTTCCCTGGTGTGAAAATCGAAAACCACGGAAAACAGGCTGCTGACGGTGATATTCGAACCGAACATCTCCCAAATGCAAGGTCATAGCTACGTAACCCTAACTGCGCGGCCATCTCACTCGGTCAACTGAAATTCACGGTGTTTGAAACCATGAAGGAAGTCATCAGGGAGCAGCCCTGTCAACGTAATATACTAATAGTGCCAGTATTTATTCCAAACTCCGTGTGTTTTGTTATTTTTATTACTACAATATTCTTGATTATTAAATATTAACTTTAATTAATCTACATTCTCTTTTACTTTCAATTCCTTTTATTTATTCTCTTTTTATACATGTTTGTTTGATTACGTGTTGTATTTACTCATCTATGTACGGGTATATTTTTTATCTTTTCTCCTTTTCGGCGTGTTTTGTAATTCGTATTTTAGTTGACAGTTGACTTATAGTTGAATCAAGTTTAAATGGATTTGATTAAAATAAAATGGAATTGAATAAATTAGTGCGTAAAGTAATTACGCCTCAAAACCTCTCTTCCTTTAAAATAAGCACAAAATGTATTACATGTTACCAAATGCTTTACACATTACTGTATAAGTTATAAGAATAAAATCATCTAAATATACGTGTAGTTAAAGTAAATAATCATCATGAAGTACACACAATGGTAAACAGGGACACGTAATCTCACTAATTTGACTGTTCAGGTTCACAAGTACGCTTATTCCAACACGTTATCCTGGAGCAGCTTTATTATTTTGATTTATAATTCCAAACTAACTAACTAACTAACTAACTAACTAACTAACTAACTAACTAACTAACTAACTAACTAACTAACTAACTAACAAAGGTGTAGACAATATAACTGTGCTGCAGTCTTAATAGTACTTAAGCTAGCAAGTGACTGGTGTTGATCCGGAAAGTCTGCAGATTATGAGGTGACATGTGGTCAGCGCGAAGGAGCCTATGACACTTTTCTTAACTTTCTAGGCCAGGGCCACTAGCTCACGATCAGATAGCACCTCAGTTGTTCCCACGTAGGCTGAGTGGAACTCGAACCAGCCCTCAGGTCAAGGTAAACAATTCTCAGGCCTCTGGGCAAGAGGCAGGTGGGTAATTCCTGGACAGTGGAGGAGAAAGACTTTCAGAGACAATAAGGCAACCTTCTAACCTAACTGTTCCTTTGGACCGAAACTTGCGCTAAAGTCTGAGAACATTTTTGGAAAGGTGCCTCTACACTCTACCAGCAGACCTGTAACCGTTACAAGTTGAAGTCACAGAAGATCTCGTAAAATAATATGCTCTTGGATTGGATAGGCCTATGTTCTTTTGGTCGGGTAGAAATCAGCTAGCCCGTGGTGTAGAGGTAGCGTGTCTGCCTCTTACCCGGAGGTCCCGGGTTCGATTCCCGGCCAGGTCAGGGATTTTTACCTGTACCTGAGGGCTGGTTCGAGGTCCACTCAGTCTACGTAATTAGAATTGAGGAGCTATCTGACGGTGAGATAGCGGCTCCGGTCTAGAAAGCCAAGAATAGCGGCCAAGAGTATTCGTCGTGCTGACCACACGACACCCCGTAATCTGCAGGCTTTCGGGCTGAGCAACGGTCGCTTGGTAGGCCAAGGCACTTCGAGGGCTGTAGTTCCATGGGGTTTGGTTTGGTTTGTTAGAAATCAGCTAAGAATGTAGCTGCGGAACGTGTTACGTAGGTGAAACGAAGCGTCTGACTTCTACCCGACTTAAGGAACATGTCCGGCACACCAAAAACCTAGAAACAGGTATTTCATCTGTAGCCAAGCATTCGTACGGAACAGGACACGAAATTTCATTTGACAAGACCAAGATCTTAGCAGCTATCCCCTGGAATATTGAAAGGAAAATTCGTGAGGCTATCGAAATTAACAAACACCCAAACAATATGAATTTAAAAGCAGGATTTTAAAAAATCAGCAATTCTTGGATTATGCATAGATTAAAAGATGCAGGCCACAACAAACGTACAGGACGAACCTCAAGTTACGTAATAGCACCAGCAATTTCCAACTACCTGGCTGTGACACATACGTTCGAGATTTCTCAAGGGCCATTAGGAGCTGTGTCGCACCGACACAGATAGGTCTTATGGTGACTATGGGGCAGAAAAGGCATATGAGTGGAAAGGAAGCAGCCGTGGTCCTAATTACAGTACAGCCTTACGGAAAACCATCTTCAGGACTCTCGACAGACGGGTTCGAACTCACTATCTCCCGGATGGCTAGGAGCTTACGTCAGCCGGAGAGAGAAGGTATGTAATGCCAAGGACAGTAACTATGCTCATAGTTGGTTAGCTGCCTGGGTGACTGATTATCTGGGATCGAGTAAGGGTATTTCAGTCACCTTGGTAAAGGATACTGCAATGTATTCGAAACGTCGGCAAACTTTACGGAATGTACAGAAAACAACCCGGTCCCGGTTCAACCCGAAAGAACTAAATAAATCCCGTTGTAGTTTTCATGTCGATCGCTATGATATTAATTCGGCGTGTACTGATTTATTGCAACAATGTGGACTTCCTTCTCCAGTGCCTCATGAACAGATAGTTAGGTCTTTCTCCGATCAAGAAACTGCAGTGGGTATTTTGTATTTATCGTATGGCTTTTAGTGCCATGAGTGTCCAAGGACATGTTCGGCTCGCCTGGTGTAGCACTTGTAAAACAAACTCTACAATGAGGGTGGTTGGCATCTGCCATGTATGGGAACTGCATGTTATTGTAGTAGGGGATAGTGATGTGAGTGGTGTGTGAGTTTGAGGAATGTTGGGGACAGTACAGAAACTCAGTCCTCGACACAGGTGAAATGACCATCTAAGGGTAAGTTCTCCGAGCCAGCCGGAATCGAACCGGGGGCCCTCTGAACCAAAGTACTACGATAAGCACTCATCCAAGGCTTCAGACACTGCAATGAATGATCACAGACTTAGGAATAGTTGGACAATTACAGTATATCGGCCCATTTCTTCTCCTGAAATGGCACCTCATACATCTTTCTTGGAGAATGTTTTGTAGTTTACTTCAGATATGCCATCAGCAGTTGTTACTCAGGCCTACGTAAAAAGGAGTGACTACCTCACCCAGTATAATATTATTTTCAATTCTTTTTACACTTTTGAGAGATATCTTACATATTCCTGTCATTTTAGAAGCTCTTAGAGCAGTGGGTGATATGTGGCATAATCCTAATTTCCTTCTTCCTCTTCTGTATAATGTCATCGTCAGATATGATCAATCCTTTAAATACAACTTTTTAACTATTGTTTTTCTATAAGAGTAAATATTTTTCTTTTGTACTTTTCACCGGTAAAGTGAAAAATAAGGGGCATACCACTGCCGATCACAAGAAACTTCAAGTCCGAAAGTTGATAACCTAATTCCACAGAGTGTGCCATGGAGATCATTCCGGCAACGTTTGAAAGCTTTGTACATCTGTCTCTTCTTTACCTTTTTCAATATTAACCTGGTACTGATACCTGATTTGCTTCAGAATGAAGGGATCAAATCAAGAGCAACAATAAGAAAAAATAATATGTTACAAAGGGCACAGAGAAGAGGAAACTTGTACGTAACCCCAAGTCACTGAGAGGGAGAAGCATGTTCACATACTTGTTTTAGAATATCAGGAGAAATTTCAAGAGTCAAAAAATTGTAATCATGTACGTGCGTGACTTTATTTTGCTAGGGGCTTTACGTCGCACCGACACAGATAGGTCTTATGGCGACGATGGGATAGGAAAGGCCTAGGAGTTTGAAGGAAGCGGCCGTGGCCTTAATTAAGGTACAGCCCCAGCATTTGCCTGGTGTGAAAATGGGAAACCACGGAAAACCATTTTCAGGGCTGCCGATAGTGGGATTCAAACCTACTATCTCCCGGATGCAAGCTCACAGCCGCGCGCCTCTACGCGCACGGCCAACTCGCCCGGTACGTGCGTGACTATGGCTGTACCGTCAACGATGGGTACAGAAACTGGTCAGATATGTATTGAAGGCTAAAGGCGGATATATAAAAAAATACTTATCGTGATTGAATTTGGTTGCAATAAAAAATGATTCAGTTAATGATACTTTTTCTGGTTAGGTCAAAAGAGGCTTGTAAGTTATGAAAATCCACAGCCTGTTTACAGTCAATCGACCGGGTCAGGATGTAATGAATGAAGCATGCCTCTAGCGGTGAGGATAGGAATTGTGCCGGCTGCCGAAACCTGTCGTACTTCTCTAGGGCAATGATTAATGGCTGACAGATGAAATGAAATGAAATTGGAAAGTGTTTCTGGAATGAAAGATGACAGGTAAAACTGGAGTACCCGAAAAAAGAAAAACCGTTCCACCTCCGCTTTGTCCAGCACAAATCTCATATTGAGTGAGCGGGATTTAAACCGCGGAACCCAGCGCAGCGGTGAGAGGCCTGCGCGCTGCCGCCTGAGCCACGAAGGTGTAAGTCAGTTGAAATGCATGGAAAATATAAGCAGTGTTTGAAAGTCTAAAGTTCGAAAGTCGTTAGCCATTCAGTGTATTGTGTTTCGTGATGTTATCAGCCAGTCTTGTATTAGTACGGACAAGGTCACTATGCAACCTTTGGACGTCATCTCTCTCTACACGACCTCCTTACTTGTCTGGGGCGTTTGTGAAATGTTGACAGCAGATAATACGGAGGTAGGAGCGTGTGGTGTGTGCGAGCCTTGGATTTAATAACACAATTTTATTATCTGGATATTCTCTCTGTACCTATGTAAATTGCAAGCTTTGTTCACAGATAACTAATAATACGTGCTTAACCATATATTATGACAGAACGAATGTAAAACTAATCCTTCAGTATACAATAAAAGTCTCTTACCCATGCGATTATTCAATTGAATTGAATTTAGCAACATATAAGTAAGATAAACTGATGTAAATAATTAGTATATACTTCGATTTACAGATTGTATGATAGAATATCATTATAGCTATATTTTTAATTTTCTGTTTCCCTTTTCTTTAAAAAGTTTATCAATATTAAAATGGAATGATTAGAATATATCTAATCTAAGTCTTCATGTCAGGCTATGATCTGACTTCTCCATTCGGACTTAGCAAGTTTCACGAGTGAAGAAAATAAGAGCTCGTTCACCTATGCCGACCCAAATATACATCATATTTGAGCGGCAAATGCATAAAATCTTGAGAATACCATGAGATCTTTCCTGAGGTCACATAAAATAAAGGTTTGCACTTCCTTCGCAAATTGCCATGTGCTGCAGTAGCGTGAGGAATCTTGTCATCCTTCTCACTTCCAGACGTTCTTCGCTACGAAACATGGTCAGGAGCGAAAATACCATTCTTAAACATTCAGTCATATCATACAGCAAATGACCTAGATGTTATGCCTCTTGATATAACAAGCATCATCATCAAATTACAAAACATATCCTACTCCGTGGCAAAATGGTTAGGGGTTTATAGTTCAATTCCATCTAGGGTCGTGTCCTTTATTAGTTAATTCGATGGCCAGGAGATTGGGCGTGTATGTTGTCCTCAGCATTACAATTCACCATAGGAAGTACATCCTCAGAGACGCGCAGGTCGCCAATAAGGCGTCTGGTCGACTAGCAAGACCTGCACCAGGCCTCTCCGAAGACCACATGCCTTTAATGTTATTGTTGTATTTTTCTTCTTGTTACGTATAGGCCGGCTAAGGACCACGATATTCAAGTATTGCGTTTGGAGTCGGTTTTGATGCTTGCCCAGTAATTGCGCATTCTCTGGCTGTGCAATTTCTTTCTCTCCTTTGTCTTCCTTCCTGGTGGTTTGCCCTGGAATCTCTCTTGCTTAAGCATCCTCCTGAAAGATGTCCGGTGTTTTAAGTCTCTTTCAGTCCCTCCCAGTTCCTGCAGATCTTCGTTTACTTCCATCAACCCTGATGACTTGGAGTTCCCCTTTTGTCAGTACTCGAGAAGCTGGTTTGTCAACCTGGCAGGATGCATCCAGTAGACGTGTCCATAAAGTGCTAGGCGTCTCTTACTGGCCACGTCCTTGATTATTATTATTATTATTATTATTATTATTATTATTATCATTATTACTATTTTAATTGGGAGAACGATAAGATCTGCACCACGGTAGGTACATATATTCCAACTTCTTGACGTCTGTGTTACTTACAGGAATATTTACCTTAAATTCATCCGGATTCTCAATCACCACAGTAACTCGGAGAGATCACTCTATCACTTACCTGGTAATTACTGAGTACGCATTCGAATACCTCAAGAATAATTATTACGTTAATTTAAGGAGAGTCCAAATTATATGTTTTTTCCCAAACCCTTGAGGTCGGCGAATTAACCGATCGTGGCTAAAATCCCCGCGCCGAATCGGAATAGAATTTGGGGACCTGCGGATCGAAAACCACTACAGTGATCATTCATCCAAAGAGCCGGACTCAATAAATTTCGAGATTCACTGTAATTAAATAACAGTGAAGCCTCCTGTTGTGCTAAGCTACATGGAATTGGCATCATTCGGAATGACACAAGCAGCGAATAATCTGACAACATTCTCACAAACCTACTTCAGTACGTAGTTTGTAAGTTATCCGCTCTCTATCTTGAAGGTTTTGATAGTGCAGCCCTTTGACAATCAAGAGAGATTAATTCTAGAAATCTGGGACTAGATTTACTAACACACTAAAGAACCTGTCTCAGCGTCTCCGAAAATGTATAGCGCTTTCAACGGCTTCATTCACATATAATTACTATATTTTTCTTTTCGTTTCGGCCAGCATTGTATCACGTTATTCGCCTATTTAGACTTTAGCCTCCGCCCAGTATTGCCACATCTCTTCTCGATGCTGTTCCTTTTTCGTTATTTGTATATTTATTTTCTCAGTTCAAGTCTTGTTACTTATTCTTTTATTAAAACCCTGCTGTGCTTCAAGTTTCTCTTTAACAGGATGTGGCTTCCGGATGTTCTTACGTGTAACCCACCTTTGTTGTAGATCCCTTCCCGTATCATTGAACTTCTATCCCTTGGTTTTCATGTCTAGAAAGTAGGTAAAGTTTTATTGGTCAATCTTGATAAACTCATTCGCATCTTGTAATCACAGAGGGCAATAGGCAATTTTCCTCTTCTGAATCTTGTCCGTTATATTTTACACGTTTGAGTATAGTTCGTGGTTGTGCAATTTTAACGTTTTATTATAACTGATACGGGGATTTATCGTGGAACGCAGACGTAAGGAATGCCTGGACACAGGATCACTTAGAGTTAAAATTTATTTACCGAAAATTGGAAATTTTATTTAATTCCTTTCTTAAAAATCTGATAGAGTAATTTAATTATAAAAGAGAAAACAGTTGAAATAATAAATTGGGGATATTCACATTAATTAACGAGCTCGTCAGCTCCAACAATGCATTGGACTTAGAAGTCCTTAATCAGGTACAAGTTTAATTGGGAGAAACTCCTAGTCATTAACCTACATATAGAAGCGCATAATTGCTCCTAACACGTACAACATTATGAAAGAGCATAATTGCTCCTAACAGGTACAATATTATAAGACTTGAGCTCCAAAATACATAGAGACTAGCCTCAGTCAAGCAATCATTTGCTTTTACAATTTCTATTGTACTGGTAACCCCTAAGGTGACACCACTTCATAGTGTTCGTACAAATGTTGCCCTATGGTGGGCTTATCAATTACTCAATTACAAAGTTTCACAACCAGGTAAAGTTCTGTTCCTCAAGGTTACCCAGTAAACCAGGAAGAATTTACAGGGGCATAATTACCCATTCTACTGGGCCTTAGGAAATAAGAGGAAAGGTTTCACAAAACAGGCCATTAACGAAAGGCAAGGAAGCGAAACACCAGAACTCCTTAGAAGACTGTTCAGGAAAATACGAGAACGTAAGTAGGTTGAAGGCCCAATGACACAGAGGATAATCCCATATTAAAAAGGTGACTATAGGCGAACTTTAAAGGCCAAGACAAATTTTAAAAACTTAGAGGTTGAAAATTTTAGTCACACAGCTCTAAAGTAGAAGGGGAGAGTTTCGAGGGTCACCACTCGTGATACCTTATATTAAATGTTTTCCCAATAGGGAGTAAAAACTCAGTCCAAAGACTGCTCAGGAGGTCCAACATTTCAGCCCAAAAAGAAGAAAAGAGTACATATTATATTTTAAGTAAAACTGCTGAAATCTTCGCCTCGAAACACACGCCGACACAATCACATGTTTGGGTAAATTTTGCCATTATCTGTTAGAACTTGATCTTCTTTCAAGCTCTATCTCCTGGCCCTTTCTAACCTCCGCCAAGTCGCACTCTCAAACACAGAAGCAAATCAGACAAGACGGCGCTAAAGCGCCCTCTTTAAATAGCTCCGCAGTGGAAAGTTCTAGATTAAATTAAAATTGAGAGCACTGGTAGGCCAAATTTCCATACACTCCCCCAGGTTTCATTGGCTAGACAAATTAGATACAGGCATGTGATAGGTAGATTACATTACAGGAGGAAGAGGTGAAGTGTTGACAACTTCAGCACATGAAGGAAAAATAACCTTAAAAAAGGTTTAGCAACTACAACAATTAAATATATTCTTAAAATAATTTGGACTTAGCCCGAGAGATTTCGTTAGAAAATAGGTACTAGAGCCATCTAACCATCAGAGAAGAAAGTTTTATAAAGTTTTAAAAGTTCTTGGTAACTGTCATCGATGGCCATAGTGGAGAAGGCGCGCAGTCTATATAGCAGGGAAGGTGTACCCCTGCTAAAATAATTAATTAAAATACCTGACAAGGTGTAGAGATAATTGCACTATTTTTGACATTAGGTCAAGTTTGCTACCTCGATTAGCCATTTCCGTCTTCTTCCAGGCCGTGATAATATGACATTGACTGAGACACTTTTGACCACCAGTACCTGCGATGACTTTGAACAAGAAAAGTGAATTAAAACAAGGAAGTGCTCTATCACCTTTGCTCTTCATTGTAGTAAAGAATGAGCTAATGACAAGGCTTGCAAGGAAAATTGGGTGAGAAAAAATGAAAGTGATTATTTTTGCACATGACCTATTAGTTTGAGAGAAATGGAAGAGATTATCCAAAAAAGTTAGACTATGTGAAGTGGAACAATATGGAATGAAATTAAATGCCAAAAAGACGAGATAGTGATCACAACTAGAAAGAAAGAGAGACCTACTTGAGGGATAATGCTTGGAGGAGAACATATTAGGAAGATGGAGAGTTTCAAGTATATGAGAAATAGCATAGAGGAAATTGGAAGAAAAGGAAATAATAGAGCGTGGAAGACTAAGCAGGAGCTTTTCTGAAAAGTGTCAGAAGACTGCTTTGGAACATAGATGTCCCTCAGAGAAGCAAAGGAATGATACACAGGACGTACTGCACTATGCACCTATTCTGACGTATGCAGCAGAAGCTTGGGTAATGAAGTAGAGAGCTGTGGCTAGGATACAGACAAGTGAAATGAAATTTTTGGGAAGCAGGATAGGAGTGACATTAATGGATAAGATGAGAAATGATAAGATTATAGATACAGTAAAAAAAGGAGCCACTATAGAACAGGATAGAGGCATTTAGACTTAGGTGTATGGACACATGAAGAGAATAACGGAGAAAAGGATACCCAGGTGGATGCAAGAAATGGATATAAAACGAAACGACCAAGAAACAGGTGAATGAAAGGAGTGGAGTAGTGTGTACAGAGAAGAGGAGATGATTGGGCAAGAGTGAAGAGGGATAAGTGGTGGGAAGACAAGAGGAGTGGCTTATGTTGCAAGCAAATCTGCCAACAGCTGGAAACTGCATATGATGATAATGATGATGATGATGATGATTTGGGATGAATTGTAAATTTGCTCATAGGGTCCAATGATTTCATTTCAACGGGATTTGCGGATTGATATCCCATTTGATCCACTAAGAAAAGCAACGAGGAAATATTTCACTCCTCATTTTCCATATGTCTCTCTTCAGTGATCTCTAAGTCTTCATATGACAGCTAATGAAGTTATTGTGGATCCACCCAAGCTTTGGAATGAGGAGTTACCATTATTAATTAAGATGTACGTTTGGGGAACTACCAGTATTCATTATTCTGTATTGTATAAATAATGAGATGGAGCGATATGTTTTCTTAATTCCTTCTGGAGTCCAAACAATGGATAAGGGAAATTATTCGTATGTGTATTATTACAGAGAGTTTTCTTATGTCTTTGAAATAAAAAAAATTGTTACTTTGTTTCTAAATGCAACAGAGAATCACCATTAAGGAAAAGTGTCCTTTATTTACTTTTACATTTCTGGCGAAATGTAGCACACCGCTCAATTTGATGTTTGTGTTTTGTACAAGTCTTCTTTGCGTCAACAGGCGGATTCATTGCGTAAAATTGTCTTGGTCTTAATTCGATTCCAGCGTCTATAACTTAGGTCAAATTTTGCAGTAGACTATTTAAACTACCAACGTAATCCATGGGAGCCGGTCTGCGTGGCTCAGACGGTTGAGGTGCTGACCATCTGACCCCAAATCGGCAGGTTCGATCCTCGCTCAGACCGGTGGTATTTGAAAGGGCTGAAATACATCAGCCTCGTTTTGGTAGATTTGCTGGCACGTAAAATAACTCAAGCAGGCCTATATTTCGGCACTTCCGAAAACCGTAAAAGTAGTTAGTGGGACGTAAAGAACATTACTATTATTATTCTAGACTAAAGTTCTTGACCATGCAGTTTCCTTGTTATCCTATACTTTCTAAATTAAGACTGAAGATCTGTCAAAATATCCCCTAAATGACTGTTTATTGGTAACCTCGTGCACGCATTGTAAAGAGGAGATCCTAAATGTGGGTGGACGGCATCTGCCATGTGTGGGGAAACTGTGCATTACTGTGATAGACATTGTAATTTCTAGTATGTGAGTAGTACGGATGTAGGGGACAGCTCGAATACGCAGTCCTCGGGCCAAGGGAATCAAATCCGATGTTCTCTGATTCTAACGCCATTATGTTGACAATCCAGTCAAGCTTTCATACTACTGTTGATACCCACAATTGTGATTAAGCTGAGGAGCAATAACGAGTTCAACGTATGAAAACGTGTGGGGAGGCGAATAAGGTATAGGAGAGAGGTCGAACCTCATGTATGTGAAGACGGCGGGGTAAGAATATGTACAGATCGTTCTCGTCATTTTTGTGCTTTTATATCTCTCTTTTTCTCACTTTTCTATATGTTCATGTTTCTTTGGATGTTACTATCCTATTCTTGGCCTATTTCACAATTTTTAGTGTGTAATTTGAGGTAAATTTATCCCAATATTCTTCACATTTTGTCACGTTCATTTTCGGTATTGAGATGATTGTAAACGCATGGAAATCCTCTAATCATTCGCTTCTGTGTTATATTTCATATCAGAGTAAAGATATTACCTGCAATAATGTCTTCTTTTATCTCACTTTCCTCTTTAGACAACAGATTACACTACCAAACACCACATAAACACGCAATAGTGATTACATCCCTCCGTACAGGGTTGGTGTCAGGAAGGGTATCCGGACGTAAAACACGGCCCAATCCACATGTGCGACACAGTTCGCACCCGCGACCCCACAAATGTGGAAAAAGCGGCAGAAAAGAATAAAAAGAAATTGAATGACTTCTGTTATCTCATCAGTACAGCATGCTTTGTGGTTCATTTCATTTAGTGCTTTTGTTACTTCTGTCGTCAACATGGTATTGCACATTTCCTCTTCATCCTCCTTCAATCTCTAAATCGTTAGGTCTTCTGTCTGCTTTATAAATACTTTCAATATACTCCTTCTACCCAACGTAATTTCATCCGGTCACTATCTTTTTCGCTAATTTATATACCACTAGCTAATGTACTTGTGCTTCGCTACGAAATACTACATTATATACAGAATTCTAAATGAATTTTGAATAATATTTTATTAAATTACGTAGCTCATAGCGTTACCAGGGAAACAGGACGGGAAGATTGTCATACGTCGTTTCTCAAGTGAAGACCGTTTTAGGTTTTCATTATATTGGAAGACCCTCTTGCCTACTGCCAGTCACAATCGAGTTGGTAAGTTTTCATTATTATGGCAGGTCCCACTGTCTACTGCCATTCGTAATTAAGTTGGGCATTTTTCATTATAATGTCGTAAAGGTAATAATTAGAGAGTCAACAGAATTGAAGAAGAGAACAAAAGAAGACAATGCCCAAGGCTAATTACAGCTAAAATAAGACAATGACACCAGTATTCATGTTAGACTACAATATTAACCGACTGGAATGTCGCGGTTAAAAGCAATGCTCTCATACAAAATGCTCAATCAAATTAAAAACGGCACAGTTTCTCACTTTTCACGAACAGTACAATACAACGCTGCCGTTCAAACCGTGCCAAGTTCCACAGCTGGAATAATCGAGCCATATGCAGCGCTGGACACTGCTCTACCCCTGTCCGTTAGCAACTTCCCCATTTTGTAACATATAACATAGAATGTAGAGAAAACATGGAATACTGTGATGAACCAGTGTGTCGCATACCGGTAGCTATCAGACTATGTGTGAACTAGAGGAATGACATGCTAAACATAATGAAAGTTGTCTAACTCCTCTGTTACTTCCCGTCAATATTTAGGCAGGTTGTTCTGCTTGGGTAGTTAACTCCCTTAATTTACGCAGTACGCAGAAATAATGTCATTTATCAGGTGTGAGTGGCAGCAGAAGAGACAAGACATATCATAGAAAACAATAGCCAATGTAATATTACTCTAGATCAATTTTATGGGCTTTTGATATTGTAGGCCTTCATGTTTAGTTTTCTTACGACTTTCTGATATCAGGGCATCCAATATAAACGGAGTCCTTCTTCCTCCCTTCATGAACGACCTCCTCTTGTCCTATTCTTCAAGCGATCATTCTTTCACGACCTTTTTCTCATTTCGATAGTCATCTTCACAATAGCTCTTGTCCAGGGTCAGCCATCTGCGTGTACGTGTGATGTCGGGTAACACGTCACACGCTCTGCTCGGGCAGCGAAACGAAGTACTTAGTACTGTAACTGAGAAGTGATGGCTAGAGGGGCGAGGGGAATCACAACGTCATTCCTAGGAGGAGGCCCAAGGGCTGCAGGTAGTACAATGCGGTTATGTGTAGTACATATTTCTCTCCACATAATTTGTTGTAACGTAACTTTGTTATGAAGTAGCATAAAAGGTATAACGCAACTTTATTTCTACATATACAAACTAAACTTGCTTTTACCGGTGAATCTTCGGAACTTATATTGAACACAAAATTGTTGTGTTTTACAACATCACGAACTGTAAAACTAGTGCTAACAGTAACAAACAGCACAGTTTTACAACAAAAATAGTACAGAGAGTAATCTGTAAACTCAAAACATACGTTTTACCTCATGATATCGATACTCAGTTGCCACTCGTGGGTTTCTTTTATTTTTGTAGTCTTGTTTCGTTGACTAGTTTTGCAATATTTAAGTTAATGTTTGAGGAAACACTAAGTTTAAGAGCACACTTCAAATCGTGACCTGACAACTGGCTTCTCTGTTTTGGTTTTGCTGATTTAAAATAGAAAATATTCGTTCACAGGCTTACGTGGAACCGAAAATACTCAATATTCTCGCTGCAAACCTATGCAATCGGGGAAAACTTGTATTAAAAAAATATTATGAGCCCAACTACTCCAGAAGCGTGCCGTACCCTAGAAGGTGCACCATCTGTTGTTATTGAAACTAGTTTGTGCCATGGCAAAGAAGCATTTTCAACAACACTTACAATGCAGTTGAAAATGTCGATGGCTTTCGTGGTATTATTCATAGACAGTAAATCCAGTATTTCCTCCCAAATTGTAAAGATTTTGTCAACCCCTCGTATGAAACCGGCAAGCTGGGCCGTGTCAGAAATATCTGTGCCCTCGTCAATTGCTAAGGAGTATGCCCAGAACCTTTTTGTCAGTTCTAATAATTGTAGGTGGACATCATCAGATAGGTCTTGAATTTTTGTCGACACTGTGTGCGCGGAAAACCTGGTAGCTTCGAACTCTTGAATGATATTTTGACAAAACTCCTCATCTGCTAGAATTAAACATTCCTTTGCTAATTCACCACAACTGAACGGTTCAAGTTTCTTTGCAATTAAATACAATAAAAGCTCGTGTGCTCATCCCGAGGTGGTGCAGCTCTCTTCAGGCACACCCCTATTGTACTATTTCAACCACATACCAGCCCTCCTGCCATTCTTAAATTTCTGGCAGTACCGGGAATCGAACTCGGGCCCCCGAGGATGGCAGCTAATAACACTAACCGTTACGCTACGGAGGCGGACAGCAATTAAATATGAAATTTTATAACTCAGTCGAACTGCTGACTCACCGATCGAATGCTTGACATGGTTATTTAATTTACCTTTTAGTTCTGTAATTACACGTACCCTTTCCTCGCCTTGATACTGATCATAATCTGCAGCGTGATATAAACTGTAGTGGCGTTGTAAATTATATAATTTTACATACTGTAGCTCTTTTCTACAAACTAAACATTTAGCTGTAGCAATCCTATCATTTTCAACAAATAAATATAGATCTTCCCATAAAGATAAAAGGATCGGAGGCGTAGATAGCTTCTAGCACCGTGATGGGCCCGATTCGTCCATGCTTATGTATTGTACTCTACCACTAACACCACACGGCTGAGGATATTGATAGGTATGTCCAAAAAAAAACTGTATTCGGAATTTGATCCTAGATTTAACAATTTGGAGTATCTGGAAACTTATAGGCCTATTCAACTTTTAACCACGCCAATTTCAGTTGTTGCAGATAACGTTGATGTAGACCTACAATTAGAGTTATTAGATTTACAGTGTGATAGAGAACTAAGAGATCAATTTGTAAACAAGAAGGATTTGTGTGGCTTTTTGTGAAAAGTGTAAATATGAAAGCCGTAGCCACCACCAGGATGTATGGCACTTCACGTGTTTACTACAAAGCGAGGCTGTTTCTTCGTGTCACTCTACGACAGCGGCTCCCCACCTTCTGCGCTCTTACGTCACAAGGGCTCTCCCACGTCACACGGTCTCTCTTACATCACACGCCAGCCAGTTGGCCGACCCTGCTCTTGTCGATGTGGGCTGATGACGGCGCGGCATTTAACCTTAAGACAATCGCGACAGAAACCTCCACCATCGCCAGTTAACACTGTTGAAAAACAAGTTAGCGATGCTCGGTGTTGATATGGAATAACCAACAAAATTATAAGTTCATCTGAGTATTAAATACTAGGCCTTCCCCTAAACCACCATTTCACCCATTTATAGCGTAAACTGTAGAGCCTTATTCCCGACTTTACAAGCTGATTTTCATTAAATTCTGTCGAGCAATTTTCTCGTTGCCCGGCGTTGATGTGGAGTACACAACTAAAGTGTGAATCACGAATATCGTCGCTGCCGGGACAAAACCTCCTATGTGAAATATTGTAGCTTAGAACTTTGACCGGTAAGGTTCTGTCATCTAAGGTGCAGTATTGTGTGAATATTGTCAAGGCATTTTCGCTCTTCATAATGTATGTGCTGCGGGTCAGTATATCTCCAAAAATATTAGCACATAGGAGGTTTTGTCCAGGCAACGACGATATCTCGGTTATCATTGACGGTACGGCAAAACAGTATAAGACAGAAATTATCTGAAATTGTATTTTCCATAGCTTTGGTTATCTAATATTTATTGATAGATCTACTGCTGTCATAGATGTTCGAGATTAACACGATAGGTTTCCCCTAAACTACCATTTGATCGAGAGCAATTACATGTATTTACAGCCTAGATTGTAGTGCTTTATACGGCGAATTTACATACCGATTTTCATTTAATTCTGTTCGGCCATTTTCCGTGATCCGCGTACATACATACATACATACATACATACATACATACATACATACATACATACGTACGTACCTACATACATACCGACAGACAGACGACAGACAGACAGACAGACAGAGATGACGGAAAATTCAAAAATGCATTTCCTTCTTACTGTGGACACGACCGACACAGAATTTAATTAAGAGCATCGCACAGACAAAACTAGTATCTATAGAAATAAAGTTGTAGGGAGTCGGTTGCTTGTAATTACGTTTGTTTTGCCAATTTTTCAGACATTTATTCGATTTTGGTTAACTCAAGACCGTAATAGTGGTTTATAGCTTTCGTGTCTGTTTCTCCGTTTGCCTGTTTGTCCGTCTGCTCCACCACCATGGCGAAACGGCTGGATAGATCTCGACTAAACTTCGTATAAACCGAGCTCGATAGCTGCAGTCGCTTAATTGAGGCCAGAGTCCAGTATTCGGGAGATAGTAGGTTCGAACCCCACTATCGGTAGCCCTGAAAATGGTTTACCGTGGTTTCCCATTTTCACACCAGAAAAATGATGAGGTTGTACCTAAATTAAGGCCATGGTCGCTTCCTTCCCTCTTCTAGCCATTTCCTGTCCCATCGTCGCCGTAAGACCTATCTGTGTCGGTGCGACGTAAAGCAACTAGAAAAAAACGAAAACCTTCGTATATAGAGTATAATCAGCCAAGGAAAGTTTTACGTATGCACATGATTGTAAAAAAATCACTGAATAGACTGGGGTTTCATATGGAAACCACAACACTTTTCAATCATTTTCTCTTATACTATTTATTTCCTGCAAAATCCTTGGAATATACGTGAAATATCCCTTCATTATAAACAACTTCTCTTATGTATATAATTTCGCTTACTCTGCAAATGACGGAGAAACATACTATTTTATGCGGGTCGCATGCTCTGCACTGAGTGGTCGACAGATCGACAACGAACCTATCGGTTACCATGGGAACATCTCTAGCTGCTTGCCAGCAGAGAAGTAATATAACGTCATTTTCGTCAACATTGCTGTAGACTCGTGGTTGTTCCTTGTGCAGAAGCCGAGAGTGACGTCATGCTGCCATTCTGCACGATATTTTCGGAATACCCTTGGAGGTCACAATCGCCTTCGAGTAGAAATAAAACGGCTGTTAATATTTGAACAGTACCGTGAAATGTAGCCCATGATTTCACACCGTACGGTGTTTTTTAGCATTTTGTAATCATTTTTATTGCATTTCTCATCTTCTCCTGTTTTCCGCTTTAATTGAATGCCTTTGTCTTGCCTCCTTAAACGTAAGTAATAGCACCATAAGTCATCTTATTATCTGTTTACCTAAGAATTCCTGCGCCTAAATTTCTCCTCTGTTACTGCCTTCTTATATCCGTAAATCATTTCATCACACTTTCGTGAGGGACATTTCATTTTACAATACATCTACTTGGTATTTACATATTTGTCCTATCCGGCTGTCCTCAGTTATAATTCTATTTTCTATTAATTTCAACTTTCTTAATTGTAATATTTTTTTACCTATATTACGCCGCACGTGTGCGAGTGCTAATACAGAAACCTGCATACAATTTATTTTGGGGAAAAATTCAAAGCTGTTCAAATATATAACATTTTAGTCCCGCAACATATCGAAATATGGACGCAATTTCATTAACGTTGCACACTTTTGTTTGGGGGCAATTGGCGGCTAAACGGTAAGTCGTATAAAAACAGACAGAACAAGTGTTTGTCAGTTTCGAAATATCTGCAACACTGGTCCTATGACATATCGTCGTATCTCGATCCAGTATACATTAGACAGAGCTGCATTTCTCAATTTTAAGTTAATTTTGTACATTTTACACATATATCTTATCGCTTGACACTCTTGTAGGAAAGATAGAATCATCAAATTCGGTACTGGCATTAATACGACTAGTGGTGATATGTTAGCCACATTTTATGATTCCAGTTGCCACATAAGTATCCGAAGAATAAAGTAACGTGTGAATACTGTACCCAAATTTCACCATATTTAATGTTCATAATTCATTCTAGCTCATAAATATAGGAGATACGAGAAAACGTCATAGGACCAACCATGTAAAACACTAATGAGGCGTCTGATGGTGGAATCCGTTCGTTGATATAACGTACCGTTTAACAGCAGTAGGTCTCGAAGTGAAGGTCTGCACTTATCTATATAAATAAAATTGTAGGGGTATGCTGTCTGTAATTTCCTTTTGTTTTGGCAAATTTTCAGATATTTATCTTATTTAGGTCTGTTTGTGTGTATTTCTCTTTGTCCGTCTTTTCCACCATCACTGCAAAACGGCTGGATAAATCTCGACCAAATTTCGTATAGAGAGTATACATATCCAGGGGAAGTTTTAGATATACACGTGTTTCAAAAATCACTGGACAGACTGGAGGGTTTATAGGAAAGCACAAAAGTTTCCTTCCATTTTATCTTTTACTATTGGTTTTCTCTAAAATCCGTGGACTATATGTGAAACGTCGCTTCTTATTAAACAACTTTTGTTAGTTACATAATTTCGCTTTGTCACTGGACACTATTTTTTGGAGGGAAAATTCCAGGCTGTTCAAATGTATTACTTTTAGGCTCCGGTAAATATCGAAATATGGAGGGAATTTCAATGACGGCGCAGAACTTCCTTTCGTAATAACTGTTTTCTAAGCGGTAATGATTTCACAAAGAAGAATACACAATCGCAGCTCAATTTCGAGAGATCTTCAACTTTGGTAATATGTCTTATTGTCGTACCTCGATTCATTATAATTTAGATAGCGCTGTATTTCTCGATTATAATAACATCTCTCCAATTCGATTGCAACTGGCGTTAGGAATGGAGGCCCTTAATTATACTGAAAACTATCCGTCTCTGTTGTGAATGGCAGTTTGCAAGTGTGCCTGGCGTTGTTGTAGAAACTCCCAAACTCGATTGGGAATAGCAGTAGGATATGTGGGCTGCAGTCATCATCAAAATTTCCCAGCGTGCACCTTACATCGGAGACAACGTATGGGATCCTCCCCGTTTGTTCCTCGGATAGCGCTAAGAGACATGAAATTTAATATAATCTTACTCATTTGCGTGTACATTTACTTGCGTAGTACTCCGTATACAATTTAGAATACCGTAGCGAAGAACGAATACATTTCCTACTTATATATATCGGACTTGCCCACATTCTATACGGTCTCCAATTTGAACAAATTTCTCTCATCCATTTTTCTCTGGCCTTCGAAGTTTACCTTCTTAACTCATTTTCTACAACTTCATTTTCCTTACTTAGTTTTATTGTTCTTCCATATCCTCCATTCCTCCATTTTAACAAAAATCTTGTCGGTAACCCATTGTTTTCTTCTTCCCTTGCACCCCGTAAATAAAATTATATCCTTTGTGGTCCCTTGTAGAGTTTCATTGAACCTAATGAAATTTTCATTGACACTGTCTTGCTCTTCTCTCCTTCACCATTTATCTGCAAATCGCATTTACACTTCTCTGGACGTGCCTTCTTGCTTTGACACTTACAGATCTCTCTCTTTTCCTGCCTCATCCCTTTCAACTCACTTGTACCTCTGTTACTACTAGGTTATGGTCAGAGTTGATAAGATTTTACTTTTTTAATACATGCCGTAAATCTACTCTCTATAAGACCATAATCTTTTAGATGAGAAGTATTTCCATATTATTACAACATATACTGTAACTCGTGCTCGGAGTGCTTTGTCTGCTGGGCAAGCTCCATCTAGGGAAAGCTAAATGACATGTCCTGTTAAAATTAAATGACGTGCATGTGGATCAATTTTTCATATTATTTATAGAGTAATTAATGATCACGAAATTATGATATATTATTGCAGAAGCCCAGCCTAGGTAAGATACATAGTGTTGAGAGTAAACAATGACTTCTTATTTAGGTTAGGTAGAACTTGTTTCTTCCAGTTATTTGTCTCAGTCTCGCCCTTAGCTTTGGCAGTACTTGTAACGTCATTGCACTTGATGTCATTGGAGTGTAATGACCGGGAAAGGGTAGCGCTGACACTGAGTCGGAATTATTTGATAAGATAATCAGCTAGGTGGGAAACGATATGAAAAGGAACGTGATTGTAGCGGGTGATCTCAATTTACCAAACTGTCAGTTGGGAAGGTAATGCGAACGACAGAATCATGAACAACAAATGACAAATAATTCATTAAATGGCAAATAGTTAATATGGGAAGGACAGCTGATTCAGAAGGTGACGGAACCAACAAGAGAGAAGAATATTCTGGACGTGGTGCTGGTAAAAGCAGATGAGCTCTATACAGAAGCCGAAGTAATATGCTAGTGTCCAAAAATTCAGCATAATCACTAAATGAGGCCGTACCGCCTGATAGGAATGTCAGACGGATTGCTGAACAAACGCATGCTGAGTCACATACCATATCTCACACAACATGTCCAAGAAAACAGTGTGATGAAGGTTCTGATAGCGAAGGCACAACTTTGACAACAACTAACAAAACTTGGCAATATCTTCCACAACAAAATATGCTGTTAATAGGGTGTATGGTAACCCCTAACGGCCACACATGCTTCGTAGCGACGTGGCATGCTCTCTATCAGATGATCCAAGAGCTCTCGTGGCAGTCGATCCCATTCCTCCAGAAAGGCAACGCGAAGGTCCTGGAGGGTCCTTGATGGAGGCTGACACGATGCGATTCGCCTCCCTAATGCATCCCAGGCATGTTCTATAGGATAAAGATCCACAGACCCCGCTGGCCAGTCCATGCAATGAATGTCTTCCCCAGCCAGAAATTCATCCACCAGACCAGCGCGATGCGGTCGGGCATTATCGTCCATTAAGAGGAAGTCTGGACCAACCGCATCTCTGAAGAATCGAACATGTGGTCTCAGTACCTCATCCCTGTATCTCCGAGCGTTAACAGTGTTCGTCGGACCACCCATGAAGATGTGCAGGTCCGTGCGGCCATTCAAAATGATGCCGTCCCACACCATGACGCCACCACCACCATACTGGTCCCGTTCCACGATGTTCCTGTGGTTGTATCGTATACCCGGTTCTCTCCAGATTAATGTGCGACGGGAATCGTTCTGCAAACTGAAGTGGGATGCATCTGTGCAGAGCACATGCCTCCATTCATTCATGGTCCAGTTTCGATGTTGACGGCTCCACAGCAAACGGGTCAGTGTCTGTGCTGGAGTGAGCGGGATGCACACCATTGAACGTCAGGCAAAGAGCCCTGCTGTTCTGAGCCTCCGGTACACAGTTTGCCGGGAAACGGCAACTCTGAGACGGCTGCAAGCTCCGCCAACAATTGTCTTGCAGGTGCACTCCGATTTCGTCGGGCGGTTAAGGCCAGATATCGGTCCTGCTGTGGGGTGGTTACCCTTGCTCGACATGGTAATGGCCTCCGACTAACATCTCTTGTGTCTCTAAATCGTCTCCACAGCCTGGAAATGACACTTTGTGACACATTCAAGGATACGACGACTTCGGTCTGTGTCTGGCCTGCTTTCAGGCGGCCGAGTTTTCTACCCTGCAAAATGGGGTCCATATGGTGTCGTTGTGCCATTATGTTGTCACGTTCATCACGATGATACACTCCGCACACTATAACAGGGCAAACACGACTGAGGGAATATGGGGCGCAGGCACTGGCTGTGATTTACCTTGCGGTTACGCCGCTAATCAAAGCAGGGAACACTCCTTTTCTATACAGAGCGAACACGTAAGGTTTGTAGGTGCATAGGTCGTAAGATTTGCGGTCTATTTCCTGTTGCCCTGCTTACTCGTAACTTATGCTTAACTTTTGGACGCTAGTGTAGATGGGATTAGAGATCACGAAGCTGTTTTCGTCGTCGTTAAAAATAAATGTGATCGAAAGGAAGGTCGTAAAATAAGACCTACTACGCAGTACAATATGGCTGATAAAATAGGCATGAGGGAGTTTTTATACCGTAATTATAATCGGTGGAAAAAGCTAAATATAAATGTAAACAAACTCTGGGATGGGTTTAAAGCAGTTCTTGAGGAAAAGTAAAACTCATTGAAGATGGTAACGAGTGGTAAAGATCCACTATAATATAACAGAGAAGTAAAGAGACTAGGAATGAGTGCAGGTTGGAAAGAACTAGAGTTAGGAATGGCTGTGGAAGTAAGGAGAAATTGAAGAAACTTACTAGGAAATTGAATGTAGCAAAGAAGTTAGGTAAGGATAACATGATGGCAAGCGTAATTCTCAGTCTTACAAATGTCAGTGAAAAATGGAATGTAAGGCAGAAAGAGGTTCCTAGAAGGACATTCCAGGAATCATTGATGAACAAGGCGAGTGTGTATGCGAGGATCTTCAAAAGGCAGAAGTATTCATTCAGCAGTATGCAAAGTTAATTGGTTACAAGGATAATGTCCAGATAGGGGATGTGACTAATACTAAATATAGTATTCAAATCTACGTATGATAACAACGACATTTACAATAAGATACGAAAGTTGAAAACTAGAAAACAGCGGGAATTGATAAGATTTCTTGGGATGTACTAAAGACAATGTGTTGGGATATAGTACCATATCTGAAATACTTATTTGATTATTGTTTGCATGAAGGAGCTATACCAAATGAACGGAGAGTTGCTTTAGTAGCCCCTGTGCATAAAGGAAAGGGTGATAGACATAAAGCTGAAAATTGAAGGCCAGTAAGTTTGACATGTATTGCATGTAAGTTTCTGAAAAGCATTCCTTCTGATTATACTGAAGATGCTTGTGAAATTAATAACTGGTTCGATAGAAGGCAGTTCGTGTTTAGGAAACGTTATTAGACTGAAGCAAGATATAGCTCATATCTTGGATTCAGGAGGTAAAATGGATTCTATCGCGACTGAGCTACCTAAGCTATTTGATAGGGTAGATCGTGGGAGACCACAGACACACATGTGTGCAAATTGGACTAGACAAAAGAGTGACTGAATGGGTGGCTATATTTCTAGGAAGTTGATCTCCTTTATCTGATCCTGTAATAATTAAGAGTGGAATTTCTCAACGCCATATTATTGGACCCTTATGTTTTATTTTATATATCGTCGCTCGACCGGTAAAAGGTTGTATTCCACAAAGCTATTCCTATCAATTATTCTCCTTAAGACTGGTCACGCCTCCCAGCCACGTATGGATATGCAGTCCATCAGAACCAATTTTGTTGTGTTCATTTTCCTATGCCCATGTGTAAAGGAAAATGAACCTTACAGTACCGTACTGTAGGAATGTACGTTTGCATTACGTATTTACGCACTCCTAGTGCACAATGCATGTAAGGTTGATTTTCGTTTAATCGTCGACATAGGAAAACGAACACAACGGACATTGTTCTGATGGACTGCGTATCCATATGTGGCTGGGAGGCGTGACCAGTCTTAAGGAGAATAATGGATAGGAAGAGTATTGTGGGATACAACGTTTTACCGGTGATGCGACGATATATATATGAAGTGGAATCAGAGATAAGGCTTTTTGCGGAGATAAGGCTTTTTGCGAATGATTTTATTCTGTATAGAGTAATGAATAAGTTACAAGATTGTGAGAAACTGTAAAATGACCTTGATAATGTTGTGAGATGGACAGTAGGCAATGGTATGGTTATAAACGAGATTAAAAGTCAGGTTGTGAGTTTCACAAATAAGAAAGATCCTCTCAATTTTAATTACTGCGTTGATGGGGTGAAAGTTCCTTTAGGGGATCATTTTAAGTATCTAGGTGTTAATATAAGGAAGATCTTCATTGGGGGTAATCACATAAATGGGATTGTAAGTAATGGGTGCAGATCTCTGCGTATGATTATGAAGGTATTTAGGGTTGTAGTAAGGATGTAAAGGAAAGGGCATATAAGTCTATGGTAAAACCCCAAGTTGAGTATGGTTCCGGTGTATAAGACTCTCACCAGGATTACTTGATTCAGGAACTTAGACAAGTCTATAGAAAAGAAGCTCGATTTGCTCTGCGGGGTTTCCGACAAAAGAGCAGCGTTACAAAAATGTTGCGAAGTTTGGGCTGCGAATACTTGGGAGGAAGGAGACGAGCTGCTCGACTAATGGTATGTTCCGAGCTGTCAATGGAGAGATGGCGTGGAATGACATTAGTAGACGAATAAGTTTGAGTGGTGTCTTTAAAAGTAGAAAAGATCACAAAATGAATATAAAGTTGCAATTCAAGTGGACAAATTGGGGCAAATATTCATTTGTAGGAAGGAGAGTTAGGGATTAGAATAACTTACCAAGGGAGATGTTAAAACATTCCATTCTATTTTCAATCATTTAAGAAAAGCCTAAGAAAACATCAGATAGGGAATCTGCCACCTGGGCGACTGTCCAAAATGCAGATCAGGAATGGTTGATTGACTCCTTCTTCATTTAGTCCATGTAGCTGATGTGAAGATTTGGTCTGTACATGCACTTCAGTGGGATTTGCAGATTTATATGTAACGGCACCTTCTGGCTAAATGAGGATAGCAACGGATAAACTACATCACTATACATTTTCCTAGTATGCCTCTTCAGTGACGCTTACGTAGTCTATGTCAGCTGACGATGGGGTTGTTGAGAATTCCACCTGTCCTTGGGCTGAATATCGAACATTGATGTAATTATGTACTAAATATTGAATGCAATGTATATCAGCGGAAGTATCTTAATCAGCGTCTATAGAACAAGAAATTCCATAACTTAGGTCTACTTTAAGTAACAAATACAATTCACAATGCGAAATATTAATCTCATTAAAATTACAAACATTTGAATGAAATACAAATTTTATATTCGAAAATCAAAGTGAAACAAATTATTTTCGCCCCCCTCCCCCTACAAACCTTTATGAATCTTAGTGTTACAGTCAACACGGGATCAGAGAATGATTTTGAACGGTGCCCCAAATTAGCGGTCGGTATTGATAATTAGACGGGCTAACAACCGATTTTTTAATAAATTCTCCATTTTGAACATTCGACCCACTGTCTTGCCATGTTATTCTTTTGAGATTCGGAACATTTTTATATGAATTTAAGCAGCCAAATGCTCAATATTTTGACACTAACCAACCTTATATGCATTTTGTTGAGGTATTATTAATCGCAAAATGAATCATGTACCTCCAAAGTGTAATCAAACCAATGAAGAAAAAGGTGAGGAGGTCTAAGAGTTAAAAACTTCAAAGCCATACATCACCACTGATATACATTTAGGACTGTTGCTCAGGTGGCGCATTGCCCGTCTGTTGTTTTCCTAGTTTGTTCCTAAATGTTTGTTTGTCCAACCACTGCCCCGTTTCTCTAAGGGGTCGGGTATGAGGTGAGATGAATCTGCCGTGGCGGGTTTTTATGACCGGATGCCCTTCTTGACGTCAACTCATCAGAGGTGCTAATGAGATGAAATGATGACGTGGTATATGATAGTAAGGAGGGCAGTCTAACCTAGTCAGCGTTCGGGGACGGAAGTATTGTGTGGAGGTGCCAGGAGAGTCAGCGTGGAATGTGAACGGTGTGTGGTATAGTAATTCGAGTGGGAAGAGGAAGATGATTGGAGTGGAGCAATATCGTGCAGCTATTGGGAGATGGCAGAGGAAAGAGGGAAAGGAGATAGCTAGAAATAAAGGAGGTATAATGGAAGCAAGAATGATGGACGAGATGATATTAGCGGCAGCGGTGATATTGGTACTACTAACTATAGGAGGTGTAGAGGTAAACCCTGGCCCGACTTCTAGTGGCAACATGAACTGGGAAGACGTGGAAGTCATAAAAAAAGTGGTGAAAGAAGTGGTGGAAGAAGTATGCCCGTTTGAGCAGATTAAGAATATGATGAAGGAGCAAATGAAGGAATTTGAGCATATACGACGGTGGATACAGGGAAAAACAGACGAGATAATGAGCAAAGTGGATTCCAACGAGAGAGAGATTATAACACTCAAGACAAGAATAAGGGAGATGGAAGGAGAGGTGGTGAAGCTGCGATAGGAAATTGAAGACTGTAACCGAAAACGGAGGAAGAAACACCTATTTATATATGGAGTACCGGAAGATAAAGCAGAAGATAAAGTACTGACAACATACAAAGTAGTGGAGATCATCCAGAAAATGATGAGAATTAACTTTAGCGAAGTTGACATTGATGATGTGGAAAGGATAGGCAAAAAAAGGGGTGACAGACCGATAAAACTGAAGCTGTTTTCCACCTTGATGGCGGAAGCAGTGTTAAAAGTTGCAGACAACATACGTAGCACAAAAATTTGGATCAAAGAAGACATTGGCAGAGAAGGGGTAAAGAACATTAACACACTGAAGAAACATTTGGCCAGGGCTAAATTACAAGGGTTGAGAGCCTATATTAAGGGTCAAAAATTAGTTGTGACTAACGGTATATGGACCAGAGTGTGGACTGCGAAGAAATTACGAGAGATGGAAAATGACAGCAAAGACGAAATGGTAGTGGGGAAAAGTGTGGAAGTAAGACAGACCAGAGACAGTAAAGTGGGCGAAGACGGACATGGAGGTAAAGAAAGAACCAAGGACAATAAAGCACCGGATCCAAGCTCGCAGCAAGAAAGAAAGAAAGAAAGGGATGGATGCGATAGCTGAAGTATTCGAAGTAGCGAACAGGGAGGTATTAGCAGAGATGAGGAGGGAAATAAGGGAGACCAGGGCAATATTGAAGGAGTCCAGAACGGAGGCCAGTGGGAAAGAAGAAAGAAGAAAACAGGGAGCGATTGTGGGAGTAGAAACGCAGGATGTAACAAGAGCACGCAAACGAAGCGAAAATACGACTGGGAGTCAGGAAGAAGAAGCAAGAGGTGCCCTAGTGGAAGGGAGAAGTTTGAGCCTAAGAGAGATATGGGGCAAAAAGAACAGAGAAGACGAAGGCATAGTGACAAGAAGTAAAAAAGGTAATCTGTAGTTGGAAGTAAATTGCTGCGTTCTGGAGAATAGTGGAGTGTGTGCATGTTATACATAGCCATGACAAGAGCGGTTAAATGACAAGTGGGTCTGAAGAGGCATGATACCAGATGGTGAAGTGTGTAGTGAATGAGGAAGAGAGTGTGTGTAACTAGGACAGGTGCTAAGGAGAAAGTGAATATATGGAGATGGTTGGAATATGAGCTGGGGCTCTAGTAGCCTAGTGATATGTGAGTTAATATGGTTTCATCTTAGTTGACGAATTGCTTGGGCTTTAAAGGTAACTAATATAGTGAAATACTAGATGCTGAAGTGTGATTACCAGTAGAGAATCTTAAGGTGTAGTAAATGGCACTCAGGCATTACAGTGGAGGTAACACGTAGTCAGGTGTGCAACATAAGTAGAATATAAGAAAGGTCAGTGTTCAAGAGAGAATGCGCTGAATGAGATCCCGGCCGGAAGCGATATACTCTGTGGCCTAAGTGCTGATTCAGCCCGACACAGCATTGTACTCTGCCCAGTTATATGTTGCCAGTTTTAGTTTCCCATTACTAGTATTGCCATATTGTCAAATAGATGGAATTACCTTATAGCAGTAGTTATATTAGTTTTCGTTTTATCCCTTTTTATCAATAGCAATATTGAGATCGTTGATATCTGAAAAGACATCAGTGAAGCATTGACATTTGATTATTATTATTTTCAATACTATCAGTTTTCGTTTTATCCCTGTTCTTAACAGCAATATTGAGATTTTTTTGAGGTTTGGTTTATATATGAAAATACAACAGTGACTTATTGACAATTGATTATTATCATTTCCAGTAACTTCTTTTTTTGGTGTTAGTTATTTTTACTATACGAGCTTTATGATATGTGTACAGCAACTTAAGCAGACTAGGCTAGGCATTATTATTTTTCTTCCGTAAAGGATCAATAAGGCTCCATTGCTGTAGATCTGGTAGAAAAATAAAGATTAAGATTACGATTACGATTAGTAAGGAGGGAGGGGATGAAACCATGTGCCAGGACATAGCCTACTCCTGTCGAATAGCACCAAGGGGTCTGCTCAATGATTAACGTCCCCATCCGCCGGACGAATCACCATCAATAGCATCATACGCCCTCACTCCGAATGAGCACTGCGTAGAGCTTAGGAATTTAATCCAGGCTATTGGCTCGCAATCAAGTGATTCGAAATTGTATACCACGACCTCCCCTACCCTGCCGGCCAACATTCTGATGGTGAACTTTTTCGACCAACGGGACTCGAACCGGCTAAGCATGGTGTCACACCGTTTAGACTTCATGGTATTAATGATCATGACCACCAAGTGGGCGTTCTTAGTTTGAGCTTAAATAATTTCAAATAATTTGGAAATTCTCGAATATCTCCCTTGGTAAATTATTCCAATTCCTAACTCCTCTTTCCATAAACGAATGTTTTCCCATTTGTCCTATTGATTTACTAATTTATCTTCATGTCGCGATCTTTAGAAAAAAACGCATTCAAACTTGTTTATCTACTTATGTCATTACACGCCATCTCTCCTCTGAGAGCTCGGAACATACCGCTTAGTCGATCAACACTTCTACTTTCTCCCAAAGATTCCCAGCCCAAACTTGGCAACATTTTCGTGACAGTACTCTTTTATCAGAAATCATCCAGAATCGAGTTTCTTTTCTTTGCAGTCCTGTAATCAAGTAAACATTGTGAGCGTCCCATACATTGCAACCATACACTAATAGTATTGTGGTCTTAACAGAGACTTCAATGCCCTCTCCTTTACATTCCTACTACTTTTTCTTCTTCTTTTTCAACCAATTTCCCCACACTTGTGGAGTCGCGTACGCGAACTGCGTCGCACATGTGGATTTGGCCCTGTTTACGGCCGGATGCCCTTCATGACGCAACCCTGTATGGAGGGATGTAATCACTATTGCGTGTTTCTGTGGTGGTTGGTAGTGTAGTGTGTTATTTGAATATGAAGAGGAAGTGTTTGGGACAAACACAGACACTCAGTTCCCGAGTCAGAGGAATTAATCAGAAGCCATTGAAATTCCCGACCCAACCGGGAATCGAACCCGGGACTCTCTCAATCGAAGGCCTCAACGCTGAACATTCAGCCAAAGAGTCGGACCCCTTTACATTCTTATCGCAACCCATAAATTATGTTATAACCATATAAAAAGGTCTGCAACTTCTTTTATTGAATCGCAAATCTAATTTCGTCGGAATCTGATGAGAATAGGCCGGATGGACACGAGGGAAGCGTTTGACATATATACTTGGAAGCAATGTTAGAATCAGTTGAGCACTGTGGTCGTCATTCCAACCTTATAATCTTGTGTTATAGGTCTGGATGATGATAGTCAGTAGGTCTACGATTCATAAAAATATAATTAATCTCCGAGATGAAGAGGAAGGTTCACGAGCATGTCACATTGCTATCGTAAAGTTCGATTATTCAATATGTTTGAAAATATTTTATACCAGTGTCGATGAAATTAATGAAAATCACCTACATGGTTCAAAATCTACATCTTTGAACATAAAATGAGATATACGAGTTCTGTTAGCATAAGTACTGTTAGTATTTATGATTGACCCCACAGATGAACGTGCTTACCTTAGAAGTTATCTTGGATCGTTGTTCTGAAAACATGTCAACTGTAAGCCATAAAAACTGATAATATTCCATCCTAGCCAGAAGATTTCCTCATATTTTATGTACAAAGTTTGTTAACATTTTTATTCATAAGATGTTGAGCACCTCTAGTGGACCAGCTGGCAGTCCCAGAGGCGCACTAAAATATTCATATCCAATACTAGGATGGACATAACCTCACTTCTCATGCGTACCCTCGTCGACTTCGAAATTACTCATACGTGAATAAGCTTCACGAAGCGTCCACCAAAGCCGTATTGACTAAAAGGTTGCGTGCGATATGGCATCCAGCTCCAGTGATACAAGAGGGACTGTTTGTGGGAGTTATATGAATATTGGTACGTTTTCCACTATTACATTTATACGAAATGTAGGCCCTCGATGTGACACAATTCAAGTGCGTGTGTGTGTATGTTTTAATCCTTATTTGTATAGGCCTACCTGAATAAAATTGCAACGGTTTAGATAATTTCTAACAAAGAAGCTACATAAAGATCTATCCTCCAGCGTACTTCAACTATTATAATCAAATGACCAAAATTCATTAATTCTGAAATTCATATTTAAGTCGTCTTAAACCGATAAAGTAATAAACGGAAACTATTCTCAGACTTTTAGATGTCAGAACTATACGTTTTGAATGACAAGACATATTAGTTAACCGAACGTTAAAATTACCCTCTGAATAAACATCACTTGTAACAACAGGACGAAGCACACAAGCGGTCGATACATAACTTAATGTTTAAGAATTACTATATATCCATCTGAATCGAAATGGAAGGGTATAAATAATAATAATAATAATAATAATAATAATAATAATAATAATAATAATAATAATAATAATAATAATAATAATAATAATAATAATAATAATAATAATTGTACCGGGCGGTACACCTCCACTCCGCTAATTTAAAATGTGCGCCTGTTGAAACTCCTCTGCTGGAGGAAGTCTGAACTTTATTGACAGTATTAATTTTCTACCGTCTCAGAAGATGTCACCACGTGCAAAATTTTGAGTTTTTGAACTGTGTCATTTTTGATGTGTTTTTGTTTCGCTTGAAGTAAGAAGTGTGAACTTTCTCTTCTAGAGGACACTACTGAAGATCTACAATAGTGCAACCTAGTGCGGAGTCAAAGAACTATTTTTTTGGAGAAAATTTAATTTCAAGAGTTTGTTCTTTGTTAAATTTCTTTCTATCATTGTTTAAGTTGGCAAGATTTACCCCTTTCTTCCCTTTGTGTTGAACCTAACCAATCCCGAATTTCTTAAATTAATTTCTATCCAATCAGATGTATCTTCCCCCAACTTGAATCTGTTGCGGGGTCCTATCCAATAAAGAGTTTGTGGGAGGGTGTTTTCTTTCCCCTAACGCCTAGAAACTTCCGCGAGAGTATTTAAACTGCTGATTTTTGGGTCTCTAGGCCACTTCTGTTCCATCTTTCAGTGTGTTAAGTACATAGCAGGGGGCGGGAAGCGCCTCTTTCTTCTCCAGCCGTTCAACACAAGGTAATGGCCGATTAATAACTTCTTTCTTTGCTAGCTCAGCAGTTTAACTTTCGGGGCGGGTTCTAAGCGTTCAACCATGTAACCTTTTCCTAAAATGTAACTTCCCTTTTCATCTATTCTCTTGTAAAACGACATATTGGGATAGAGTGTGCTAACCCTCTCGAGCTCCCACTCACATTGTCTTGAGGTGAACTTATTTTCTCGACCTATTTTTCGTTAATGTAAAACAAATTGTTCTTTTCTTAAGTCACCTCTTTAGCATGGGATTAGCCCTTGTATTAACGGCCTAGTGCCAAGTAGGTCTTAATCAAAGTGTATTAGGAGTGCATGTTCGCCTCCTCTCAAATTGTTATTTTAGAGGTCATTTAATTAACCTGCTTTTCTTTTAATAGACCTCAGTAGATTGGGTATTTTACCCCTGTGTTTATGTCCGTTGAGGACAACTTGAAGGTGGAGTTTGGTGTGGCCTGGGAGAGGCTTAAATTTTGAGAGCGAGTGGCTCTTTTGAAAATTCTGGGTTGTATGCCTCATGGAGGTTTTTCAGTGTAATTTGGAGCAAGGGCTCCTAGGTATGAATGGGGTTTTCTCCCCCTCTGTTAAAACTTGTGTTTGAGGTAAAACTGAGCTAATTGCCCAAGCATTGTGAAGTCAGGGCGCGAAGCCCAAATTCTGTAAATATTGTAACTAACCCCTTTTGAATTGCTACTTTGTACCTGCCATGCTTGTTATTTCTTTGTTTTCGAAAAGAAAATATAACCTTGTTAACTTTTAAATTAATTTTACATTGCACTATAATTTCGTAGCTTGAAACCCATTCACACCCGCACCTTCTTTCACCTCTACCTACCACGGAAAAGTCCGGTAACAAGTGGTAGCAGAGCGTGGTTGAATGGGTCTCAATTTAGCCCCTTTTGACGGCTACACATTGTTTTGATCCGAACTCTAACCATTTTCTCAGTTGCTGGAATTTTTTGACCTTTTCTAAATTGGTCTGTCATCATGCCCGGCCCTCGCGATGTTCTCCTTCTTAACTATTTACGCAAGGAGGAGTTGATCTATGAATTAACTATCAGAAATGTGCAATCTGGAGGCACGGTTGCAATAGACACTAACAAGCTTAGAGAGTCCCTTGATTTGCCCATTTCCATCCCCAATTTGGGAGAGAAAGAAATTGACGACTCTCTTTCCACGATCACGGAGAATATTACTGGGCTAGCTTCTGTAGTTAGTTTTTTTGATGAAAATGATCCGTCTCCTAATCAAATTAAGCGTGTGCAAGGCAGGCTATATCATTTTTCGAATAGGGTTAACGATCTGTTGTCTCTAAAACTGAATGATGTTCAGAGGAAGGAAGCTAGTACGCTCCTGGAAAATATTTCCGAATTATCTAGTAAGGTCACTCAATTGTTAACTGGGGAAGTTCCTCCCAAATCTGATCAACCCACCATGGTAAATGCAGGTAGTGAGGAAGCGCCTCCCAAGGGAGAAGTTAATAGAATAACCGTTGCTGCTCAAACTATCCCTGCCCCATTGGACAACGAGTCTGAACGCCGTGCATCGCTGAGTAACATCCGTTCTGAATTAACTTCCTTGCCATTGAAACCTTTACCTACTATGTCACCCGGGTTTAGCAGCTTGCCTCATCCATTGGCAATGTTGCTCAGAGGTATATCTAAGTTTTCCGTTAATACCACCAGTGACGTAATTTCATTTTTAAGATTTCTAGTGGAATTCCAGGATCATGCCCTTGTTTTTTCTCTTTCTCCATGTCAAATCTTGCAAATTATCTATCCGTATGCTATTGGTATTCTCTCTGATAAAATCGTAAGAGCCATTGCCGAGCAATCATCTATTGAGGATTTCCATGCCCATTTGCTAGCTAACTTCATCCCTGCTAGGGCCAGGTCTTCCCTTATTCAGAAGTACTATTATCGTGTACAGCGCTTGGATGAAAACTTGGCTGATTTCATACAGGACATTAAGTTTTATACTAGGGTGTTTGCCCTTCATTTTCCTGAAGATCAGATTGTACAGGCTATTGTAGAGGGAATTTCACCTCCCTATAGGTCATATTTGTGTTTCGCGGCGTGCCCGCAAACTTTCTCGGAACTTGAAGCATTGGCCGTCTCAGCGGAAGGAGTTAGATACGCCGATTCTTTGCGTGTCGCGAAAGAACCCCCGCCTTCCATTAGTAATACTCGGCCTCCACCTCGCCGATCAGTCACCCCCCGTAAATGTTATGCTTTCGGGTCGCCTGACCATCTGCGCAATAAGTGTCCTCTGATCAAAACTAGTAGGGCAAATAATGGAGCTGGTTCATCACAAGGCTGTTTTAAATGTGGGGCTTTCTCACATATCGCAAAGAATTGTCCCAATTCGAATAGCACCCCCTCCTGCTCAACTTCTGGTGTAACTTCCAACAACAATCAAAAGTGACTAGTGGCTGCGGCTGAGTCAACTAATTCTGCTTCCCAAGGCTCAGCCCCTGGCAAAAAGGTCGAGAATTCAGGGAACGATAAGTCTTCGAATACATCTTTTGAATGCCCCAAAGAGTGCCTTAGGATTGCGGCGGATACCCCCGCACCTGTTCCTTTACTTAAGATTGAGTTAAATAACGAGCCTATAACAGCTCTCTTAGATTCAGGCAGTGTTTGTTCGATTATTTCGGCTGAATGGTATTCTAAATTGAAAGCTGTTTGTAAACTACCTGACTACGTCTCATCTCCTATTCAATATGTTTCGGCTAATTCATCTCCATTAGAAATTCTAGGTTCCGTACTGGTCAAAATTCGTATTTTTAAGTTTACTTGGAAAATTAAATTGTTTGTGGCTAAGCACCTGTCTTGCCCCATCATACTGGGAGCGGACTTTATTTCTCACACTGGTCTTGTGCTCGATCTTCAGAGTAAGTCGTGCACATTCAAATTTGTGTCCAATTGTAAAATTCCCTTGTTAAAGTGTAATTCTGTGTCGTGTTCATCTATTTCGCCTACCCAGGATGAGATGTTGTTAGACCTTAGACATCTACCTGAGGAGCAGGCTGATAGTATTCGTAAATTATGTCAGTCATTTCCAGAGGTGTTCTCTGATACTCTTGGGGTTACTGACCTTATTGAATACAAAATTGAGGTCACGGATTCGATTCCTGTCCGTTTTCCACCTTATAGGCTATCTCCACCTAAAATGAAGGCTCTGAAAGAAATTATCGATCAGATGTTGAAGGATGGTATTATTAGGCCCTCTAAGTCGGCGTATTCATCGCCTATTTTTCTAGTCCCGAAACCCCAAGGAGGCTTCAGGCCTGTCATTGATTACAGGGCTCTCAATCGGAAGGTGGTGTTGCAATCTGTGCCCCTTCCTGACCTTCATTCTTGTTTTTCATGGTTTCGTAAGGCCAAGTTCTTCACCATCTTGGACTTAAATCAGGCCTACAATCAAATTCCCCTTGCCGAAGAGTCTAAACACCTTACAGCGTTTGCCACGGACTGGAATTTATATGAATACAACCGCGTGCCTTTCGGGCTCCCTACGGGAGCAGCTGTGCTCACTAGGCTACTAGATAAGGTCTTCTCCGACATCAAATTCGAGTACTTATATCACTATTTAGATGATGTCGTCGTATTTTCAGAGACTTTTGAAGAACATCTAGATCATTTGCGAGAAGTTCTCGATCGCCTTCGTAAGGCTGGGTTAACTGTTAAGTTGTCCAAGGTTGCCTTTGCTAAGCCCTCTATGTCATTCCTAGGGCATATTGTGTCACCCGATGGTGTAGCAGTCGATCATTCTAGAACACAGGCCATCCGTGATTTTAAACCTCCCAAGGACATTAAAGGTATCGCCAGGTTCATTGGTATGGTGAATTTCTTCAGGAAGTTCATTCCTAACTTTGCTAATAGAGCGGCGCCCTTAAACCTTCTTCGTAGGAAAGGCATCAAATTCGAGTGGGGACCTTCTAAACAAGCCGCTTTTGAAGACCTTAAATTAGCACTTTGTAATGCCCCTGTACTTGCTATGCCTGATTTCTCGAAGAAATTCATCGTCCAAACCGATGCGTCGTCGTCAGCAGTAGCTGCAGTCCTTCTTCAAGAGACTGAACTAGGGAGGCGACCTATCGCCTATGCCTCTAGGACCTTGTCGGCTCAAGAAGCCAAGTATTCCATCTATGAGCTCGAAGGTTTGGCAGTCTTATTCGCCTTAGAAAAGTTCCGTCTCTATCTGGAACACGTCAAATTCGACCTGGAGACAGATAATAAAGCATTAAGCTGGGTCTTAGGTAGGCCGCGTCGTACTGGTCGTATAGCCCGCTGGGCTATTCGTATTTCCGCCTTCCAGTTTGTTGTTAGACATATCAGAGGTACCGAAAATGTTGTTGCTGATGGACTCAGCCGTATGTTTCATAACGACGTCGAGACCCACGAACCGGTCGACAGTTCATCACCTCCCGAGTCCATACTATCTGGTGTTAATGCCATCTTAACAGATGCTCCCATGCTTTTTAGGGATATTGAGAAATACCAACGTGAAGATCCGACGCTGGCTCCGATAATGGAAACCCTTTCTTCTGGGGAACATGTTGTCCCTTATGTTCTGAGGAATGGTGTTCTATGTTGCCCATCGAGGCATGATAGGATGATGAAAGTTGTCGTTCCAGCTGTTCTTGTACCTATGATCTTCAAGTATTATCATGAGACCCCATTAGGAGGGCATCTTGGAATCTTTAAAACTCGTGAGAAGATTCGTGAAATGTTCATCTGGAAAGGTATGGACGGTGAAATCCGGGAACTTGTAAAAGCTTGTAAATCTTGTTTGCTCAGTAAACCCACCATGTCCACCAAGGTAGGCCTTTTGTCTTCGCATCAAGCGTCGCGCCCCATGGAACGTCTGTATATCGATTATGTAGGACCCTTCCCCCAGTCAAAGGGTAATGCTAACAAGTTCATCTTTGTGTGCGTAGATGGTTTTACCAGATTTTCTTGGTTATTTCCGACTAAGCTGGCTACCGCTCAGTCTACCATTACCTGCTTAAATTCTATTTTTGCTTCTTTTGGTCCGTGTCAATATATTGTATCTGATAATGCTAAGGCTTTTACATCCAATTTATTTCGTAAATTCTGTTTTGACTTATCAATCTCTCATGTAACTAGGCTACTTCTGCTTATTACCCTCAACCATCTCTGGCTGAACGGGTTAACCGTAATCTCAGGTCAGCACTTATTGCCTATCATCATGAAGATCATTCCAGGTGGGACACGTCCCTGCATTGGATAGCTTTTGCTTTGAATTCGGCGGTTCATGAATCTCACAAGTTTACTCCAGCTTCTTTGATGTTCAAGTTTGTTCCCAACTCGCCGCTCTCTAACCTCTGGTCTCTGAATGACATTCTACCCGAGACAATAGATCCGGATAACATTAAAGATCTTTGGAAGAAGGCTAAAGCCAATCTTAAAGTGTCTCATGAAAAGGTTAGGGAAAGGTATGATCGTGGACGGAGACCCACCCCTTTGAAGGTAGGTGACCAGGTTATGGTCAAAAATTTTGTTCCCGCAGGCAAGCTTGCCCCCAGATTTCATGGGCCATGCATCATTCTCGATTTTCTCACACCGGTTACATTGTTAGTAAGCAATCCAGCCACCGAGAGGATATTTAGGGTTCACCTGTCCCAGGTGAAACCGGTGTAAATTTGGTGTCAACTTGCTTCATATAATTTGATAGGAATATGAAGGTTATATTTTTTTTTTTGAGTTCCACTCTTAAGGCATTCTGCTCCTTCTATTTTATTTCATATGTAAGCATTTCTTGTAAACCTCCCCGATTGTTAAACTGCCATCCTGTCCTTACCTCGGCCATTACCACGCTCCCGTCTCCTGCTTCAATACACACAGTGGCATAACTTATGCCATGGATATTTGCACGCCGCTGGCCCCTCAACCTCTCCACAAGCCTGTACCCTCAAAAAAGATGATGGTCCAACACAATTCTGCCGCCAAGCTTTAATGTTTCAGTGCCCCCGCAGCCGCGCGGCGCCGTGCAGCAACTGGAGCTGAGGACGGGCCCCCTCGGCCCCAGCGAGGAAGACGTGTGCACGGCGAGCCGGAGCTCTCCTCCCGGCCAAGGCTGATGTGCGGCGCACAACCTGCTACTTGCCCGCAGCCTGTTTATGTTCACCGCGGGCGCGGCGTGCTTCAACACCTCTGCTCCCCTCATAGTGCGGGCGAGCGGTATCTCAGGGTACTTGAGGGGTCCGAGCGGCCTCTTTGGACGCTAGCCGCAACGGCCGGTCTGGCCATCCCACTTCATCACCATCTACTACATGAACAGATACTATAAGTAATGACTACACTTGGGAATTCAACTGCAATATTTGGTGGACTTTGAAAAAAATTTTTTTTTCCTTCACTTTCAAGTATAAAAAGTTATCTTTAGAAATTCAACTTCTACAAATATAAAGACTTTACTTCATCTGCAACAACAAATTTTGAAACCAAATCAACCCCAAATTAACAAAATCTTATAAATTTTTTGGCAATCAGTCTTCATACCCTCAGCATAACTTGGACCTTGTTTCAAACTGATTTCATGTGTCATACCTGGAGGAACTTTTGGGGGGGGGAGGTCTGTACCGGGCGGTACACCTCCACTCCGCTAATTTAAAATGTGCGCCTGTTGAAACTCCTCTGCTGGAGGAAGTCTGAACTTTATTGACAGTATTAATTTTCTACCGTCTCAGAAGATGTCACCACGTGGAAAATTTTGAGTTTTTGAACTGTGTCATTTTTGATGTGTTTTTGTTTCGCTTGAAGTAAGAAGTGTGAACTTTCTCTTCTAGAGGACACTACTGAAGATCTACAATAGTGCAACCTAGTGCGGAGTCAAAGAACTATTTTTTTGGAGAAAATTTAATTTCAAGAGTTTGTTCTTTGTTAAATTTCTTTCTATCATTGTTTAAGTTGGCAAGATTTACCCCTTTCTTCCCCTTGTGTTGAACCTAACCAATCCCGAATTTCTTAAATTAATTTCTATCCAATCAGATGTATCTTCCCCCAACTTGAATCTGTTGCGGGGTCCTATCCAATAAAGAGTTTGTGGGAGGGTGTTTTCTTTCCCCTAACGCCTAGAAACTTCCGCGAGAGTATTTAAACTGCTGATTTTTGGGTCTCTAGGCCACTTCTGTTCCATCTTTCAGTGTGTTAAGTACATAGCAGGGGGCGGGAAGCGCCTCTTTCTTCTCCAGCCGTTCAACACAAGGTAATGGCCGATTAATAACTTCTTTCTTTGCTAGCTCAGCAGTTTAACTTTCGGGGCGGGTTCTAAGCGTTCAACCATGTAACCTTTTCCTAAAATGTAACTTCCCTTTTCATCTATTCTCTTGTAAAACGACATATTGGGATAGAGAGTGCTAACCCTCTCGAGCTCCCACTCACATTGTCTTGAGGTGAACTTATTTTCTCGACCTATTTTTCGTTAATGTAAAACAAATTGTTCTTTTCTTAAGTCACCTCTTTAGCATGGGATTAGCCCTTGTATTAACGGCCTAGTGCCAAGTAGGTCTTAATCAAAGTGTATTAGGAGTGCATGTTCGCCTCCTCTCAAATTGTTATTTTAGAGGTCATTTAATTAACCTGCTTTTCTTTTAATAGACCTCAGTAGATTGGGTATTTTACCCCTGTGTTTATGTCCGTTGAGGACAACTTGAAGGTGGAGTTTGGTGTGGCCTGGGAGAGGCTTAAATTTTGAGAGCGAGTGGCTCTTTTGAAAATTCTGGGTTGTATGCCTCATGGAGGTTTTTCAGTGTAATTTGGAGCAAGGGCTCCTAGGTATGAATGGGGTTTTCTCCCCCTCTGTTAAAACTTGTGTTTGAGGTAAAACTGAGCTGATTGCCCAAGCATTGTGAAGTCAGGGCGCGAAGCCCAAATTCTGTAAATATTGTAACTAACCCCTTTTGAATTGCTACTTTGTACCTGCCATGCTTGTTATTTCTTTGTTTTCGAAAAGAAAATATAACCTTGTTAACTTTTAAATTAATTTTACATTGCACTATAATTTCGTAGCTTGAAACCCATTCACACCCGCACCTTCTTTCACCTCTACCTACCACGGAAAAGTCCGGTAACAATAATAATAATAATAATAATAATAATAATAATAATAATAATGCCAGGTGAGGTGGCCGTGCTATTAGGGATGCGCAGCTGTGACCCTGAAAATGGATTTTCGTGGTTATCCATTTGTACACCAGGCTAAGGCCGTACCTTAATTAAGGCCACGGCCGCTTCCTTCCGACTCCTAGCCGTTTTCTATCCCATCGTCGCCATAAAACCTATCTTCGTCTGTGCGACGTAAAACAAATTGTAAATTAATGATAATAATAATAATAATAATAATAATAATAATAATGATAATAATAATAATAATAATAATAATAATAATAATAATGCCAGGTGAGGTGGCCGTGCTATTAGGGATGCGCAGCTGTGACCCTGAAGATGGATTTTCGTGGTTATCCATTTGTACACCAGGCTAAGGCCACGGCCGCTTCCTTCCGACTCCTAGCTGTTTTCTATCCCATCGTCGCCATAAAACCTATCTTCGTCTGTGCGACGTAAAACAAATTGTAAATTAATAATAATAATAATAATAATAATAATAATAATAATAATAATAATAATAATAATAATAATAATAATAATAATAATAATAATTGTTCCTGGGATACCCGTGGAGCAGAAAGAGGTTAAAGAAGGTGCGGGGGTGAATGGATCTAACTACAATATCAAATTTAATTCAAAACTTAAAATGAAGGTTATATTTTCAGAACTTCAAACTTAACAATTTTTTCATGACAATATTACAGGTACAAGTAGCAATCATTAAACAAGATTGGGAAAAATCCATGATTCAGAACCTTAATACTTTGGGCCTTAAGCCACCAGTTTTACAATTTTACAAAGGAACAGGAACTATTTACTGAGGGACAGAAATCCCCTAATTGGGAACATGCATCATTTTCAAAAATATTTTTTTTGAAAAGTACACCAATGAAATAGTACGTAAACGTATTACATTGTGGTATGTTGCCTTGTTTTCTACCATTAAAAAAATATTTAATAGTGCCTTTCCGCAAGGCGAGTGAAACGGCCTCTGACGTAAGCGGCGCGCTGTGACGTCACGATCCCGTATCGCATGGAGCTCTACCAGCCGTTGTGCATCAGCCGTTGCTAAAGCCGATTGTTTATTATTCATGATCGCGAATAACTTCAGAATGACAGAAGAAAGGTTCAAAACAGCACAATCAGACAATCTATCATGTGTAGATGTCATCATTCTTGAAAAATAGTGACTTTTGTGGCCGCAGAATTTCGCGGATAAAAAGCAAGTTTGTAAGTGGCATCTTTTATATACGTGCAATGTACTGTAACCCATAGTATTAGGATAACAACTGAACCTGGATAGATATCACATCACTTTCAACATTTCCTTCTAGACTGATTCCCCTATTAAAGAATAACATTACATTTTCGGGCTTTCAGCATTAGTAAAGTAAGAAATCGGATTTCAGCACTAACATAAACATATAGGTAGCATTATAGTACTAGTCCGCTTCTGTGGTGTAGTGGTTAATGTGTGCCATTCCCGGAGGCCCGGTTTCGATTCCCGGCTCTGCCATGAAAGTTGAAAACAAATAGTACGAGGGCTGGAACGGGGTCTACTCAGCCTCGGGAGGTCAACTGAGTAGAAGGGTTTCGAATCCCACCACAGCCATCCTCGAAGTGGTTTTTCGTATTTTCCTACTTCTCCTCCAGGCACCTAAGGCCACGGCCGTTTCCTTCCCTCTTCCTTGTCTATCCCTTCCGATCCTCCCATCCTCCAACGAGGCCCCTGTTGAGCATAACAGGTGAGGCCTCCTGGGCGAGGTAATGGCCCTCCTCACCAGCTGCATCACCATACTCAAAGTCTCACGTTCCAGGACACTGCCCTTGAAGTGGTAGAGGTGAAATCCCTCGCTGAGTCCGAGAGAAAACCAACCCTGAAGGATAAACTGATTAAGAAAGAAAGAAAGAAAGATCATAGTACTATAGGGCTATAATCTATCATTCCCAAAAAAATATATATTTATGGTTGGGACAACTGGCCTACTCACTTCCGGGGCCCATGAAAGAGAATTAAATATCTTTGTGGAGGGAAAAAGTTAAACATGATAAAGGTAAATATGACTTCATCTAGTTTTCACAAGTCGGGCTGAGTGGTTCAGACTGTTGAGGTGCTGGCCTTCTGACCCCAACTTGGCAGGTTCGATCCTGGTTCAGTCCGGTGGTAGTTGAAGGTGCTCAAATACGTCAGCCTCGTGTCGGTAGATTTACTGGCACGTAAAATAACTCCTGCAGGACTAAATTCCTGCACATCGGCGTCTCCGAAAATCGTAGAAGTAGCTAGCGGGGCGTGAAGCCAATAACATTAATTACATTTGGCTTTTAACAAGCTGAGCATATCAGGAAAGAAAAGTGTCCTGGTGACATTTTAGTCGTTCAATACAGGAATGTCTTTGGGTGCTGTGACTTTAATTTTTTTTTCTGTTTGCTTTACGTCACACCGTCACATAATGGCGACGATGGGACAGGAAAGGCCTAGGAATGGGAACAAAGCGGCCGTGGCCTTAGGTACAGCCTCAACATTTGCCTGGTGTGAAAATGGGAAACCACGGAAAACCATCTTCAGGGCTCCCGGCAGTGGGGTTCAAAACCCACTATCTCCCGGATGCGAGCTCACAGCTGCGCGCTCCTAATCGCACGGCCAACTCGCGCGGTATTTTTACCCTTCGGTTTATTGACTTGGCTTGTATAACCTAAAACTTAGGCTAAGTTGGATTATATTTTAAACACCTACATCACTATTTTCACCTGTGTGCAATTATGTTATTTATTTCATTAATATTATGATAATTATTATAATTGAGCATTGTTAACTTATAAGACTCCAACAGACAAGCATTGGTTTTTACTTTCATATTCCAAGATGTAATTGAAGCATTTAAATAAAGCATCATACATTAAAATTTAAAGTTTTACCACTAGAACAGCTGACATGGAAAAGTGATTTGAAAATTCAAACAAATTCATCTTACGTTAAAATTTTCAAAAAAATAAACTGTAGACTTTTCCGATATATCACCAGCATTTCTCCAGCTCGCCAAAATCCATTTCTCCCTAGTTTTAGCGTCTTTGGAACGTTTATAAACAATTTGTTTGGGATGGTATGCGATGTGCTATTGCACATCGGAACTCTACACCATTTATAAGTTTTCTGCCTCACTGTCTGCACAGGATTCATTTTAAGTCTAAAATATACCACTCAGATTATTATCCAATGTATAGACCTCGAATTTAACCATACTAGACACCAACGTAAAGTAGAAATACGCGAAGTGTATCCTGCTTCTCACAGCACACAGCGTGTTATTTCGTCTGCTAATTCAGTCAACCTGTACGATGACGTCAGGCCAATGAGATCGCGTACTTGCGTGACGTGACATTTTCGTAGATTTTTATCATGTTTGGAGTTATTATTTGTACATTCTGATCACATTTTTGAATTCTGCATGCAATTTTGTATCAGATTAGCATATTTTTAATTAAAACCCCGGATCATGCATGTTCCCTATTCAAGAGCACTTGCTCCCAAAATTACAATATCTAGCCTTCCAAAGGCACTCTTGTATCTTACCAATACATTGAAAAAGAGCAAACAGGCTCTCAGTATCTTCTAGCCTATTCAAGGTAATATCAGAAAATTACAATCACTCGCCCATCAAGGAACAACTTACAAATTGAAAGATAATGTTATACAGGGGTATCTAGTACCCAACCTATAGGGTCTTGACAAAAAAGAACAGGTTATATAAACGGCCAGAACACAAACTGAGTGGAGGCGTACTCTTCACTCCCAGATAATGAAATATTAAAACCTATAGGGCTCTCGGTCGATGAAGCAGGGGCTATTCCCAAACTACTTGAGGTGGCACGGATGGAAATAACTTTAATACATTCCAGAAACGAAAGGTTGTGAAAACGTACCCAGCTCAAATCAAGTTGAAAGGGAACTCGAGAGTGTACTTTGGAAACACCGGGGTGATATAATTTGGTCCCGCATTCTTTAACGTTAATTAAATCCACCTAGACGAGTCTGATATTTTTGAGTAGGGCCTACTATGAAATACCATCGGGCTGAGCCGGGATCCAACGCGCAAACTTGAGCTCAGAAGGCCAGCGCTCTATCGTGCGAGCTTCTCAGTGCGGCGTACAACAATCTATAAAGTTAGGTTATCGCTGAATACTTCTCAAGATACGTCGCTTAAGTGACAGTAATCCTATTACCAAGGCGAAGTAAGATAACAGATAATTCGAGTGCATCTGTTTCCGTAAATGCTTTCGCACAACGGAAATACTTTATATCCGGAGCAAAGTTGGGAAAACTTTTATGCAGTTTGGAAGACACGGCCCTCTAATAATATTTTTCGAACTTTTTGAGATAACTTCCACTTTTTCCACCATAATTGTCAATGTATTTGCAAATAAATAAATAAATAAATAAATAATAATAATAATAATAATAATAATAATAATAATAATAGTAATAATAATAATTTTGTGTGGCTATTTCTAGCCGAGTGCAGCACTTATAAGGCAGACCCTCCGATGAGGGTGTGTAGCATCTGCCATGTGTAGGTAACTGCGTGTTATTGTGGTGGAGGGTAGTGTTATGTGTGATGTGTGAGTTGCAGGGATGTTGGGGACAGCACAAACACCCAGCCCTCGAGCCATTGAAATTAACCAATGAAGTTTAAAATTCCCGACCCGACCGGGAATCGAGCCCGGGACCCTCGAACCGAAGGCCAGAACGTTGACCATTCAGCCAACGAGTCGGACAATAAATTATCAATAATATACTATAAATCCTGTATATGCAAATACATATTGATAGTATTGAAAAAGGAATTTTTCTCAAATATTTTAAAAATATACTCAAGCGCACGGGCCTTTAATCATGAAATTTGTTTCATGCAAGGATAGTTAAACTTTAATTTACTAATGCACACTATGACCATCTGTTATAAACAAGGGAAATGGCTGTCTATGTCGCAGGTTTAAATTCCATCCCTAACTTAAAGCACTTTAATACCAGACATCGGTAAGCCAATACATCGGGTTCTGAATTTTGCAACCTTTTGAGAATAAAAGTGCATTTGGGGCAACATATAAGAACAGAGCAGCTCTATACGTCATCATTGCCAGAGAAAAGTAAATTAAAAATATTATTTCCAGCACGGTAGCGAATTTTTTAATAACTGAAGTATACTTCAGACAAATGATCATATAGATTATGTCGGTATTGAATGTATTATGTGAAAGACATGAAATAAATACTGTCCCATAAATCGTATAAACCTGTCATTCCACGGCTAAAATAAACTCACAAAAATATTCTTTTTACTATTTACAGTTTGCTTTATATCGTACCGATATAGGTAGGTTTTATGATGACCATCATATAGGAAAGGATTAGGAGTGGGAAGGAACCATCTTCAAGGCTGCCGATCGTAGGATTCAAACCCACTGATTCCCGAATGCAAGTTGACAGCTACGAGACCGAAACCACGCAGCCACTCGCTCGGTACGTGGTAATTACTACTCTTAGTGTTCATATAAGTACAAAGCACGATGCAAAGTATTACCATGACATAGAACCTCGAAACTGAACGAAAATTCCAGAAAATGCAAGGCAACAAATAGAATACTGTAATATGTTTACATGCAAAGTAATAACCTCACAAACGAGTAAAATGCCTTGGTGATTGTTGCTGATCGTTTCGATTCACAGCACGAGGTAAACTGTAAACCAATACAAAACCTAAAACGTTAGAATTACGTATAAGTTCAAGATGAAATGTAAAGTAAAAGTTTAATATTCGATCTACGTGAAGCTCTACTCAGAAAATAGTTTACAGGGTAATTCTTGGAGAAGCAAGGAATATAGAAAATCATAGTGGAAGTGATACAACTCGGTGTCTCCTTTTCGAATTAAATATTGGTCTTAATAGGTAAAAATGAAAAATATGGGCACTTCTTGTTAATCATCTTCGTGACGTAACGTCCACACCAGAAGATAAACATAGTTCATCAGTACATATGCCCTAAATGTATATATCCGTTGCAAATGGCACCAATTCGTAGCCCCGTCAAGGAAATGCTGTTTTTACCATACCTGTAAGAGGTTCAGAGGTTTGGGTCTGGCACGAGCGTCTTGGGAGGTTTACCTTCAACATTGTATTATTATTATTATTATTATTATTATTATTATTATTATTATTATTATTATTATTATTATTGGAGCGTCGGCCTCTCACCGCTGGATACCGTGGTTCAAATCCCGGTCACTCCATGTGAGATTTGTGCTGGACAAAACGGAGGCGGGACAGGTTTTTCTCCGGGTACTCCGGTTTTCCCTGTCGTCTTTCATTCCAGCAACACTCTCCATTCTCATTTCATAGCATCTATCACTCATTAATATAAATCACTTTGAGAGTGGCGACCCCATCGTAAGAACAGCCTATATCTAATTCATTCATTACATCCCTGACCCGGTCAAAGACTGGAAAACAGGTTGTAGGTTTTCATTTTCATTATTTTTATTGATTTGTAATAATCCCCATGTGAATATTTTAAGGTCTCTGAAAGAGAACTTAAATGATCATGTAACCATCTGGATCTCCCCTCTCCAACGGAGTATCGTAAATCCGCTGCTGGGAACCTAAGGAGAAAACTTCGTCAGAGAGAGACATTTGGAAATTATTATCTGTAAAGGGCAAAGGGATCGAATTATACAGTGAGATAGGTCATCGAAGCAAAAAATTAGATCGCCAATAGTGAGTAAGGTCTACCTCTGAATGGAATACCTGTATTGAAATCAATGGCAATTGTTGTGGCAGTGAAAATAGCTCCTGGTCGGTCCTAGGATGGTTCCCGGTGCAGATATGGATGCTCGGAAAATGGAACCCTTGCTCGCGTTCAAGGTCAATATGACCGTAGTTTGTTGCTAGACAGCATCAAGTAAGGACACTAATTGCAATAGTATTGAAGTACAAATCATGGGTAGTTGAGGAAGTATCCTGTATAGCAATAAACGGCTCCACTAGACGAAAAGATATCTTGGCATATTCAAAGGTCACCAGGAATGGGTTTATTATAGACCCAACTATTAGATTTGAAAAATGGAAGAAATCAGTCAGAAGAAGTAAATGTTTTACAGGAGATCGAGCCAACAATAGAATATTTCAAGGAAAAATACCATCTGAAATATCTAGAAGTAATGGGATTTCTGACAGTGTCTCGCGGTGATATTCCGAAATTCTTTGAATCGTTTCGGAAAAAAATTGCTCTACTACAATCATTTTCTTTTCTTTTGCTAGTGGCTTTACGTCGCACCGACACAGACATATCTTATGGCGACGATGGGACAGGAAAGGGCTAGGAGTGGAAAGGAAGTTGCCATGGCCTTAATTAAGGTAGAGCCCCAGCACCACAATCTTTACGAGATGAAATATTCACTATGGTGCTGAAGAAATCATGCCAAATTTTATTCCATCACCTACACAAATGAAAATTTGTACATAGTAAAAATAATTATTTTGAGAGTATACTGAATCTGATGGGACTGTCTCCAATGGAAGACAGTTTTCAAATAAATAAATAAATAAATAAATAAATAAATAAATAAATAGAAATGTACCATGGGTTCAAACAAAAAGTGGAAGTTTATCATATTGGGGCAATGAAATCTGAGAGTGTGAGTCGCCGGTGGATGAAGAAAATACTGGCGAGGCGCGAGAGTGTGCGTGATTCAATTACGAGTAAGACAATAGCTACGGCTAAGTGCTGAGTAGCACATATCCATAATAATCTTCAACTGGAAACAACGAGAATCTTGTGCGAGCGCAGCCATTGAACGGAGTCAGTCTTGAGCGAGTCAGTGTTGCGTCAATCGCGAGTGTGTTAAAATACGGTCGCGTGCCCAGTGCGTCAGCGACTACCTACTGCAGTGATTCAAGACGGTCTTGATTATGCAGCGTGCGGCGAGCTGTAAACTGAACTGTTCTGGAACGGAGATGCACTACGAGAGGCCTGTTGGGGAGCAGGTGTTTGATGCGCCAGAGTGTTGTATCATCGCCCGAGTGTGTATTGGTGTGTGTTACGACTGTCAGTACAAACTGTGTCGAGTGAAATATTCAAACGCGAATGAACTTGAAAATAATTTAAATAGTTGTTTAATAAATTTAGTGGAATGCAAAACATGCTACCTCTTTGTATAGTAATGCTAGTTCTAAGTGACCAGATAACACGTAATAATATGCAGGGAGTCCCTTAAGTCCGGTAACATTTTTATTAATTTATTTCACAAGAACTACGAATGATACATCTTTCGTATGTATATCATATTACAGAGGAACTCAAACGGTTTTGTTTGAATTCTACAGCCAACGCTCGTATTCTCACAGCTCACGCATTCACTGCAGTTGGTACTTTGCAAAAATGGCGACTTCTGGCGAAGAGGGCGCTTTCTGTGTATTGGAATTCTCCAAAAACAGGACTGCTACAGACGTGCAACGGAAGTTGAACACGGTAAATAAGCAGAAAACAAGAAGGCTATTTACGCCTGGCATGCCAAATTTGTGAGTACTGGTTGCCTGCGTCCTAAATAAAAGAAGTGACCGTCCTGAAGTGAGCGAAGAGACCGTTAAACGTGTAAAAGGGGCATTCATGAAAAGTTCGAAAAAATCTGTTCGTAGGGCAATGGTTGTTCCCACAAATGCAAGAATATTACGACAAGTTTTCGTTCCAGCAGGATGGGACAAGAGTTTGATTACCGTGTAGATATATGTCGAGTTATACGAGGTACCTTTATCGGGGCATTGTGAAATCAAACACTGAAAACAAAACCACTTGAGTTCATCTTTAATTTCTTACATATATGAAAGTCGTACCATTTGTAGTCTTTGTGTAATAAATTACCAAACGTATTACCAAACTTTAGGGACTCCCTGTATATAAAATCAATATTCATTAAAAAGAGTTACTATAAGACATCTATAGGCCAAGGCTTTTAATTTGAAAAAGGATTCCTTACATTAGTTTAGTAGGAACCCCAGGTGGCGCACTGTCCGAAGAAATGGACTTGCGTTTTGTATATATGGATCTCCAGGCACACTGGCAGCTCCTAGGTAGCATAGAACCTACAACTTCCAACTTACAACTTCCCAAAATATATCAGAAATCAAATAAGCCCCAACCTATCTTCAGGGACTGATTTGGGTGACTCGAAATTAAGGTTCAGGAGCAAACCAGCGAAAGTACGGAATATTAAGGACTTCTTAGTCTCTGGAAATAGATATTAGTTTCTCACTTATGAAAAAGGTCAATTGACACTCGAAGTAACTGATATATTTTACTGAATGAACTTAGGACATTTAATTTAAAGAACGCATTTATATACAGCAAAGTGCAGTGTTACAACTAGTTCTTTGTACGGTTACTAATTGTGCCTAAGATTTCAATTTTTAGATTCTTCTTGGATGCAATCCCATGTATATTTATCTCAATTACTTTCATGTATAGTTATATTTTATTAATCGTTACTTGATTAATAACACTAGCCATGCGTCTTGGTAGGTGTGGTAGGTACCAACTGATGAGCCCAGTCTAGCACACGGGGGTGAAACGCTGGCAACCAGGAATGAATTAGCTGGAAAATGTATAATGTCCAATAACGGACCACTTATATTGGTATTATAAATGTACTCATTCGGAACAAATATTTCAGATTCCCTATGGCAATCTATATAATAACAGTAGACATGAATATTGCGCTGGCTTACCAGATGGTTTTCCAAACGGACGGGAGATCTTCAAATGCTGCGCGATACAGGAGTGGACTTTATACTTGAAGGATCACGTGGTGTGGGGTAGGATATCCGGCCTCCACAGCACGACTTAAACTGAACCAGCGACCTGAGAAGTATCTGGAATGAAGAAAAGCTCATTCAGTTATCTGTTTTGAAACTTAACAGGAAATACTCTATTTCAGAACACAAAGACATATTATGGGTGAAATATAACTGCCTCGTAGAATTTCAACAATTGATTGCAGGTGTGTTGAGAATAAAAATACATTTATTGTTATGAGTTGGGAAATTCTTTAATTTCCGTAATCAGCTTTAATCTTAGTGGATTTAAGTACAACTTTTTTGCAACTTACTTTACGTCGCTCCGGCACAGATAGGTCTTATGGTGACGATAGAACAGGAAAGGGCTAGAAGTGGGAAGGAAGCGGCAGTGACCTTAATGAAGGTGAAGCCCTGGAATTTGCCTGGTGTGAAAATTGGGAAACCACAGGAAAGCATCTTCAGGGCTGCAGATAGTGGGATCCGAAACCACTATCTTCCGAGTGCAATCCAGCACAACTATACGCATTAATTTTGACGTACATATTGGGTATAAACGCTGTCTTCGAAGACCAGGACATAATAGACCACGTCAAAACACGCAAGAATAAGACAAAAACTATCGTAGTACCCTCTCATGAAATTTCCCCACATGTCAAACGGGGCAAGTATTCTTGTCGTGGATTACGTCTGTGTTATGCACGGGTTTAAGCACGGTGTGTAACATTCTCATGTTCCTGTCAAACATCCCACACTTCCTGATTGCTCACAACGGATAACGGGTGGGTGGCACAACATTATTTGACATCGGTTCCGGTGAGACGCTGTTAGAAATCTGATAAGTGAAGGCTTTACAAAATGCTCCTAATCTTCTTATTCTTCATCATCTTCCTTACATTTTTTCCCAATTTCTTGAGGTCGGAGTTTTGTGTATATATGACCTAACTCTATGACCATCCTAACACCAATCCGATGTGGAGGGATGTGTTCAATATTACGTGTTGCTGTGGTAATTGGTAGTGTGATATTTTGTGTGTAGATGGAGAGATGCGTGTTTAAAGAAGGATACGAAGACCCATTCTCCGACGTAGAGGCATAAACCATATACACAATCCCCTACACGACTTGAAATTTAATTCGAGGCCCTATGAATCGAAGGCTACTGCGCTGACCATTCAACCAAGGAGCCACAAAACGATATTATTATTATTATTATTATTATTATTATTATTATTATTATTATTATTATTATTATTATTTGAGCCGGCCCCGCAGTGTAGGGGTAGCGTGCCTGCCTCTTACCCGGAGGCTCCGGGTTCGATTTCAGGCCAGGTCAGGGATTTTTACCTGCATCTGGGGGCTGGTTCAAGGTGCACTCAGCCTACGTGATTCAAATTGAGGAGCCATCTGACGGTGAGATAGCGGCCCCGGTCTAGAAAGCCAAGAATAACGGCCGAGAGGAGCCGCCGTGCTGACCACACGACACCTCGTAATCTGTAGGTGTTCGGGCTGAGCAGCGATCGCTTGGTAGGCCATGGTCCTTCGGGGCTGTTGCGCCATAGGGTTTCCGCTTTGCCTAGTGCTCGCGCCTTCTCTGGCTATGTTTCCCCCTTCTTTCCTTTGTCCAGAGGGCACCGGATATCTTACAATTTGTTCTGTCTTGTAACCTCCTTTGTTTGATTATTCTTCTTAGAGGTGGTCGGTTTATGATTTCGTTTTCAGTTACTACCAGTTCCTGTATGTCGTTCTTCACTTCTGTTAGCAATTGTGCCCTTACCTTCTTGTTCTTCCAGTAGTTTAGAAGCTGGTAGGTCATCCTACAGGCTACGTCTGTGATTCTTTCAGTATAACTGTGTAACTCCTGATTTGGTCACCTTCTGTACTCGCCATCTACTTTGATCGGCCCTAGTATCTTTCTAAATATTTTCCTCCCCGGGACCTCCAGTATATTATTATTATTATTATTATTATTATTATTATTATTATTATTATTATTATTAGAGTCAAAAGTTAGGCAAATTACATCGTCATAACTATTCATTAAATAGTACTTTTTGATATTCTTCCCCTGTATGTAATTCATGAAATGGTATTTAAATACCTGGATCATTATCTTCTTTTATATAATGAGTGTTTATTTTTCCTGATATTTTGGCCTGTGCAGTGACTGTACAGGTTGGTATGTTCCTAATAAACTTGGTGTAGAGAGGAGAAGGGTGTGATCGTGGGTTATGTGTTAGTTTCTTTCTCATCATAATGTAGAGAAACTTCTAGGATGACTGAGAATGAGTTCGTAATCCACTTTCTTCTGCACTGTATTACCTGAAGATTATAGAGCTAATCCTAAAAACAAAAGGGAATTGTCATATTGGTGAAATCACTCAATTAACTTCACTTCAATGTAAACTGCAGTAAATCACTTCTATGATGACTGAGAATCAGACTAAAAACGACTTCTCCACTGCATTCTGTTCCCTGAGGATGTCAGGAGTTCAAGGCCCACTTGCCGTGTAATCGACTTCTCTACTCCATTAGATTACTTAAGGCTGAATATCCCTTTTACATATACTGTGATCGAGGAATAAGTTTTAGATTATCTGTATTGAAGAAAGATCCATTTCTATAACACTGTTGTGGAGCAATGGTATTGAAAAGAACGAAATACCTTTTGAAACAGAAACTTAATTTTCCATTTCACAGGACATGTCTCGTTCGTGATTATATCTTCTACAAGGCAACGAAGAAATAAGAACCGTCTAAGGATGTTACTTGTGTTATAAGGTTTCAATTTCATCCGCCTTTGTGTTCAATACCACACTGGCAAAAATGAGACAGTCATTTCCCACTGTTGCGTCTTTCACGCACGGTGATGTCTATAGGCCGAGCATTGAGGCTACAGATTCAAGATTTGTATCACACAGATTCAAATCAAAATGCCTCGTAGAAAGTCTCATAGTCATATTAAATTTCTTTGTAGCCTGGGAGGAAAACAGGAAGAGCACTCTAAAGTGTAATTTCATCTTCATATAATGTGTTTCTTCAAGTATGCAGAGTATTCCATTCACTTCATTATACGATTCCGGCCTCTACTGCTACTATACAAAGGATTACGTTTGCAGTTTGAAATAACATGTGAAGTTCGGCACGGATTTATATTTAGTATACACACGGCTCACCTGTATTTGAGGGCTGTAAATACAGTAGTGGCAATATTGAGAAAAGGCAATATTAAACGAACTAACAAGTACGATTGTATTACAATCCTTCAATGCAGTCACCCGCAAAGTCCATTACCTTGGGCAAATGTCGGGACCATTAGCAAGGCCTTCTCTATCGATGACAGCGACGGAGCGTCTTACTTCGCGGAGTATAGATGCCACGTCAGGAAATCGGCGGTCTCGGAGAAGTTTCTTCAACTTCGGAAAGAGCTCAAAGTCACGAATATTAATGTCTAGTGAGTACCAAGAGTGTTCCAAGACCTCACAATGCCACCATTGCAGTAAGAGCCTGACATTACTTCCGTCAGGACAACGTGCGTTGTCGTGCAACATGATAGAGCGACCGTGTCGCAATACACGCGGACGTTTGCGCCGCAAAGCCTGACGCAGATGTCGCTTCAGAAATCGACAATACTAGTAATTTTTGACGGTTTGTTCCACAGGCACAACATTCGTCTTTTATTTTCCACGCCGTCTGATGACTGAAACCAAAATCTACCGATAATTCCCGGACAGTCCATCTATGGTCAACGGAAACAAGACCACTCACGAGGTCAAACTGATCTTGAGGAATGGCCGACCGACCTCTGCAGTGCTAATCCGCAGTCATATTCCGACCCGCGCGAAACGTCTTGACCCATCGTGCAACCGTGCTATGCGGTAATGTATTATGTCAGAGGCAACCTCGATTTTAATCCACGAATGCTGATCACCTTTCGAAAACATGCTTTAGAATGGTGAAATCGACACTCTTCACTTCAACGCCACACAGCAACAACACTCCCAAGTGGATGCCATCAAATGCAAACTACACATCGACAAGAGCGCCATCTGATCACTCCCATATCTTATTTGTACATGCCCTATCTCGTGCGAGTGTCTGCACTACGTTGCCACTACCAGGCGAGTTGGCCGTGCGGTTTGGGGCACGCGGCTGTGAGCGTGCATCCGAGAGATAGTGGGTTCGAATCCCACTGTCGGCAGCCCTGAAGATAGTTTTCCGTGGTTTTCCATTTTCATACCAGGCAAATGCTGGGACTGTACCTTAATTAAGGCTACAGCCGCTTTCTTCCCACGCCTAGGCCCCTTCTATCCCATCGTCGCCATAAGACCTATCTGTGTCAGTGCGACGTAAAGCAAATAATAATAATAATAATAATAATAATAATAATAATAATAATAATAATACGTTGCCACTACTGTATTTGGAGCCCTCGTATATCACATAACTGAAAGAAGTATCGTTGTAATTATTTAATTTAAATGATCGAAAAATCGTTTACAGACCATATTATGATTTGCTGTGCCTTACTCTTCAACTGTTGTCTTGCTGCTTAACTGCATGGTCAGTGTACAGGGCTTCGGTTCATAGGGACCCAAGTTTGATTCCCGGCCTGGCCGGGGATGTTAACTGCGTCTAGTTAATTACTATAGCCAGAGGACTACGCGTTTGTGTTCATCTATACACTACACAACACACTAGCAACCATCTCAGCCCCACGCAGTAGTGAATTCATCTCTCCACTTAGGTTCAGCATCAGGAATACATCCGGTCATAAAACTGGGCCAAATACATATCTAGTATTGACCCCAATAAACTGAAATAAGAAGGAAGAAGACGATTCTTTTAAGTTTAGATCCAGCTACACAATAAACGGTAATTAAGAGGAAAATACGTTATTAAATGGGCCTACTGTGTGTTTTACCCTTTCTCAATTTTCTATACTTAGAATTGTATAATCGTCATCGTTAGTCTGCTTTTATTGAAACTCATGATCCATCATTTTACATATCCAACTACCTGTCTACATCACGCCCCACCCTCTGCTTCACGGAGGAGCTGCTCCAGTATACGTCTCTTTTATCGTCTTGCCCTGGTTTATTCACCACATTAGGCGTCGCCCAAGCACTTCTTGTTCTGAAACTTTAACCTGAATAACAACATTTTACACGCTGTCATCATGTCTATGTACATAGCGCCCAGAAAAACTGACGAATACTTTGATATTATATTGAGAACAGTCTCCTTTTGTACGCCCTAGCGGTGTTTAAAGTATACCAATTGAAAACTGTAATTTAAATTAATTACCTGCTTGGCCCAGAAGTATCCCCAATATTCCAGTGACTGCAAAGGAGTGGGTACATTTTATAGAGTAGGAAAGTAGACTCCGAGATGCATGAAAGGGCACAGCGTTTTTAATGTTGGCCTCACTTACCGCCACGTGTACGGTTTTTAACGCATTCCTCTACAACGGTTGCATGGAAAAAAACGTTTTAAGACGCTTTTAGTGTTTGAATAGAATGCGTATATTGATGATGATAATGCTTGTGGTTGAAAGGGGCCTAACATCTAAGTCATCGGCCCCAACGCGTATATTGCCGAGAGTATTTAAGGTACGATTATGTTTAATGTCTCAATTGGGAGATAAAAGAGGCGGCAACCTGTTGCAAAAAATAAATCAATATATGAAACGTAGTTTTCATGAAAGTGCGCTTCAAAGTACGTCAAAATTTGTGCTAAATACAGATTATCTCAAAATAGAACACTCCCAATGACCACAAAGGCAATCTGACGTTTTTTCTAATAACACTCCGAATAGCCACAAAGGCATGCTGACGTTTTTTGTACTTACACTCCGAATGACCACAGGCATGCTGGCAGTGTTTTTGTACTAACACTCCGGATGACCACAAAGGCATGCTGACGTTTTTTTGTAACAACTCTCCGAATGACCACAAAGGCATGCTGACGTTTTTTCTAATAACACTCCGAATAGCCACAAAGGCATGCTGACGTTTTTTGTACTTACACTCCGAATGACCACAGGCATGCTGGCAGTGTTTTTGTACTAACACTCCGGATGACCACAAAGGCATGCTGACGTTTTTTGTACCAACACTCCGAATAGTCACAAAGGCATTCTGACGTTCTTTTGTACTAACACTCCGAATGACCACAAAGGCATGGTGACGGGTTTTTTTACTAACACTCCGAATAGCCACAAAGGCATGCTGACGGTTTTTTGTACTTATACTCCGAATAGTCACAAAAGCATGCTGACGTTTTTTTGTACTAACACTCCGGATGACCACAAAGGCATGCTGACGTTCTTTTGTAACAACACTCCGAATGACCACAAAGGCATGGTGACGGTTTTTTTTACTAACACTCCGAATAGCCACAAAGGCATGCTGACGGTTTTTTTGTACTTATACTCCGAATAGTCACAAAAGCATGCTGACGTTTTTTTGTACTAACACTCCGAATAGTCACAAAGGCATTCTGACGTTCTTTTGTACCAAGACTCCGAATGACCACAAAGGTATTCTGATATTTTTTTTAACAACACTCCGAATGACCACAGGCATGCTGGCAGTGTTTTTGTACTAACACTCCGGATGACCACAAAGGCATGCTGACGTTTTTTGTACCAACACTCCGAATGACCACAAAGGCATGGTGACGGGTATTTTTACTAACACTCCGAATAGCCACAAAGGCATGCTGAAGATTAGTTTTTGTTTTGGCTTCAGGTGTAAGTAATGTAACTTCATGGCAGCAGATCAACTTTGAAGAGAGAATGCCACGGAAGTGCAAAGACGATTCAGAAGGGAGTTCTGTGAACCGCCACCAACGCACCGGATAATTGGTCGCATCAGAGATAAATTTGAAGCAAGTGGAACCATTCACAACGTCAACAAGAAACGTTCTGGATGACCGATAACATCCATCAGCCCTCGAAGCGAAGAGCAGGAGCTGGAGAACCTACTTCGATTCCCACAGAAACCTCTACGACGAACGGCTCTGGAGACACAGCTGTCACAAGATAGCGTCCTTCGAATGGTGAAGCGTCTGCACTGGAAATGTTACATTCCAACACAAATCCATGCTCGCATTGAAGGACAGGGTTTATCGCACAAAACCAAGAACAATTTATGCATTGAAATTCGAAACTGAAAGGCAATGTCGCGAAATTATAAATGTACTGTTTCGTGCAGTTTTCGAATCCACTGGTTCGCATTGTCAGCGTTGTCCGAAAAATAACGGCCATCAATTTGAACATTTGCGAACATGATTCTTTAATTACATGTTTATTCGGTAGTTCAAGCCCTCAAACCTATCTCCATGTCAACGAATAATGGCTTCACGGTCCTTCTACGTGTTAGTACAATATTTTGAGACACGCTTATGTGACGTGATACGCAAGTTGGCGCTGTGTTGACTCGCGCGCTCAGCTCAAGGTTAGCTGTCGTCGTGAATACATCGTCGTCACTTGTATAGAATAACAAAATTAATAATGGAAAATAATGATTTGATTATAATTCGTCAAAAACGTGCAAAAGAAAGAGTTGAGGGGAGAAAAGTGAATGATTAAGAAATAATAGAAATGAAACGAAATTTATTATCTACATAATATTTTGCCTTTTATTTGTAATAAGTAGGTCTAAGAAATCTTCAAAACCCTGAGGCAGTTACAATACTGACAGCCTAACGCCGTTTTCTTATTTTATATATTTTTTATTTTATCTTTCGGTCTTAAAGACCATTTAGCCAGCAAAAATTTGGATGTTTCTAATTAATTATGAATTGACTTGATGAAGTGGACTAATTATTAATTATGAATGGACTTAATGAATTGAATGTATGCATTTAAAACGAACACAAACACCCAGCCCCCGAAATGGAGAAATTAACCAGACGAAGTTAAAATTCCCGACCCGGTCGGGAATCGAATCGGGGACCCCAGTGACCAAAGGACAGCGCGCTGACCATTTATCCAATGGAGCCGGACTAACGCCAGTTTTTTTTTTTTTTTTTTTTTTTACGGGGAAGCCTGTATCAGGCTGTATGTATATACAATTTCTTCAAGACATCGCCTGAAAAATAAGACTACGAGATATTGAATTCGTATCCTGTTCGATATGTTCAAGAAAAATTAGGGGCAGATGATTCACTTAGCAATGTTTTATTGTAACTGTCACTACGGCAGAGTACACGCATACACTATACGACTGTTGACAGCGTTGTCCGTGCTTCCCCCGTGGTCAAACAGATCCTGCAAAGAAAAAGTACTGCAGGTTAATACTTAATTACATAATTATCCGTCGAGTAATATGTACAGAAATCTCTCAGGACACCCATGTAAATCCTCTTCCAGTTAGAAGCATTCTAATAATTTGTAACTTAGTTCTTTTTTACAATACACCTTCTAATCAAGCATCAGGCTTCTTGCAAATTCCTCTTGCAGATTTGTTGTCGTAATTCCAACAACAATCGGGAAAGTTTATAAACGTACAATAATGAAACTGAATGCATAATTGATCCTTATACACCTTGTTCGAGAAAATACAATATTATTTCTAACACTGCAAATATGAGATGTACTGAAAGAACAAAATTATTATGCCACCATGAGATTATAGACCCATGAGAGCCACCCTGAAGAAGTTGATGGATGACAGATAGTCATCTACATACCTACTAAACTTTTGCGAAAAATATAATTCAGAGTATAAAACAGTAATTAATTTTATGACAGGACCATGAGGGACCATCCCTAAATTCATTGATGGTATCCGCAAAATGGTTGCTTGCACCAAAGTCTCGGCTGTAACGAGGTATTAATTGACTACTTAGGATAATTATTTATGGACTTTAAGGTAACTATGACTTAATACTGTAGTTACGGACTTAGTAACCTATTTACTTCAAACTACTTCACATGTATGCATGCACGTCCAACCCTCGCCTTGTTTTTCTACGGGATCGGGTATGGAGTAAGATGATGAGCCGTAGCGATTGTTTACGATCGGATTCCCTTCTTGACGTCAACCTCCTGAGGCGAGATAATGAGATGAAATGAACGCATATGAAAGAGGAAGGGAGAGAGTAAAACCCGATGCTGGCACATAGCCTACTCCTGTCGAATAGAACCAAGGAGTCTGCTCAACGCTCAACGTCTCCATCCCAAGGCCGAATCACTACCAATAGCGTCATATGCATTCACTCAATATGGACACTGTGGAGATGTTTGGAATTGAATCCAGGCTTTTGGCACGCAATCTAATATGAAATTGTATACACTCTCCTACTCTGCCGGTCAATATTGTGATGGCGAAAATGTTTTCGGCCAACGGGAGTCGAACTGGTTAACCACAGTGTCAGACTATATAGATTTAACACCTTAACAATCATGATGACCTGGCGGGTTGTTTAAACTAATTACACATAACTGACTGATATTTGTGTATTCAGAATTCTGCCAGTTTGGTAACCTGTAATATTACTGCAGAAGGGTCTTGAAAACATAATTGCATCTAACTGCCTTCACAATCCTTGTACCACACTCAATAATCTAGAATAAATTAGTTTGATATCACGCATAAAACAGGCAGCATAAGCGTTGTGGATGTCTTTCTCAGTCAGTACTCTAGCTTCATTTGAGCATTCTGTCAGGAAATTACTTTTAGAAACTATAGCAAATAGCTATAACTATTAGGAGAGCTTGTTCCCAATTAATCTCAGTAATAGCTCCATTACTCTAATTTCTTGTATACAACTAAACTCGTCTTTTTTGCGGACTTTATCCCCTGTTTTTCTCTGCTAACGCAATTCTTTAAAGTTAAATTTTAGTGCAAGTGGAAATTTTCTTACGTTTCATTCCAAAAGGAATCCTCCATTTTACATAATAACACTCTACGAAATACTCTAGAGAATTGACTTCAGTCTCAGTGTTCTTTTCTCTTTCTGATAATGACTATTTTGCATAGTAAGAAACGTCCTTGTCTTTCAATGACTCAGTTCACAGACAGCTAATGGCCTACTATAGGTTATTAACAATTCAATGTTATTCCAGTTCATTTCCTACTTGAAATCTTCTATTTTAAGTGCTTGAATTGATTAAATTGTCAACAAAAAACTAGAATGCGTTCGCCCTATGCCTTTCAATGTACAAACGTTGAGGTCGTTGAAGAGTCCATCGGCATTATCAGGTTCATGGCGCATTCCCTTCCAGGGGCACACAAATATGAATCGAGGACTGGTGATTACAGCGTTCAGGGCCAAATATTTGAACTTACTTGTTCACTTCGTATATTCTTCCGTCCCTAAACAAGAGGTTCTTTCATGGTTCTTCCCTTTCCCAGGCAACACTTAACTCTTCAAGGGACGAAACTCTTTTATAGTTTGTGTTATGAAGGACTGATAGTTCTGCTGTTATCCCATTGGAGAGAACGAGCATCATCATACGTAAAATAATGTTATTCAGAATTTAATGGTAATTTGATTTCACGTACACTGTTAACCATTTACTGTATAGTGTAGCCGGTTGCCGTAAGGCGACATATCACTTTTCACATGTGTAAATGAATACAGATTCTGGACGGAGGAAGTTTTACGGCATACCTTAAAGTTTACAGCCAATCAAACACATATGTCAGTGATGTCTTGGTTTTTATTACTTAATTATTATTTGATTTCATCTAAGCTGTTTAGAGTAAAGCAGAGTGCACCGATATCTGAACTGTGAGGCTGCCTAGCCGAGGCGATAAAGGCATGCTCGGTTCACCCGGAAGGACGTGGGTTCGATGTACCGTTCGAAAGCAGAAAATAATTAAGAAACGAGATTTCTACTTCTACAGACGTGCATGGCCCTGAGGTTCACTGAATCTACGTCCAAAACGAGTACCAGTTTAATTCCTGAGGGTACAGCTGACTGAACATCTGATTTTAGGCTGACAGCGTGGCTTTCATCCATCAGGTGGAATGTAATATGTCGTGTTCGAAACTACAGTTGCGCTGCTTCTGATAACTTGGCCGTAACAATGTTGCCACCTATGACGCTTACTGTCATCAATAGGTCCTACACCCATTTCATACGTCTTCATTCCTCACAAGATCCAATAGGATGAGGCCTCGGGTCCAGCACAGCATCCCAATTTGCGTAACATTAAGTGTTTGGTCATACACGGCAGTTTCAAGCCATCATTCCGACCCATACGGGGTAGCAGGGAAAAAAACAGAGTTGTTGATCTCACTATGACGTAACTGTATCAATTGTTGTTGTTGTTGTTGTTGTTGTTGTTGTTCTTCTTCTTCTTCTCCTCATACTTCTGCCGCTCTTCCCACACGTATGGGGTCGTGGGTGCGAACTGTGTCGCACATGTGGATTTGGCCCTGTTTTACGGCCGGATGCCCTTCCTGACGCCAACATTATATGGAAGGCTGTAATCACTATTGCGTGGTTCTGTGCTGGTTGGTAGTGTAGTGTGTTGTCTGAATATAAAGAGGAAAGTGTTGGAACAAACACAAACACGCAGTCCCCGGGCCAGGAGAATTAGTCCAACACGATTAAAATCCCCGACCCGGCCTGGAATCGAACCCGGGACCCTCTGAAACAAAGGCCTCAACGCTAACCATTCTGATGTGACTGTATCCATGTGAGTTGTAAAATCCCACTAGATAGAACTGAAATTGGTTAATCTACAAACTTATATCAACACTCAAGAGATGTATTGTACAAAGTTACATATTTATCCCTTACGTCTATGAGAGAATAATATTAATGCAGGAATGGACAGGGAATGAATGCCTGTTTTCAAGTGAATGTATTGACAGTGATAAACAACAGTAAAATGTAGCAAAGAAAATTGTAGCTCATGTTTTGTTTTCTACCTCTTTGTTTACAAGGAGCTCTTCTTTTGCTTCCAATACCGACCTACAAGGTAATTAACTCAACACTCCTTTAATAACACAAGCAGGCATAAAGAACTGGGCCTCCCTCACCTTTGTGTTCAACAAGTACAGTGAAGAACAAAGCGTGACGTTGGGCTGAGTTACCATGGAAACGTGAACCTAATTTCTTTACGAAAGCTTACATTATGAGGTATTGCTGCCGCCGTAGTTGTGGTGGAAGTGGTGATAGTAATAGTGATTGTTATTCTACACAGCACTATATCTAGATTATCTTTCTCTTTTGAGCACTTATCTTAACAAAGAACTGCAGGATTCAAAAACATCAAAGAAAGAAAATATCGAGGTGGTGGTGGTGGTAATTATTGTTTTAAGAGGAAGTACAACTAGGCAACTACCCTCTATTAACACTAACCGGGGAGAAAATGGAAGGGATCCGACACTTTCGAAAATGAAGGTATCGGCCAAAGGAAGACAAGGGCCACGAAGGACGTGAAAATGAAAGACTCCCTAGCCCTTACAAACCTTGTAGAGTCGGGGTCCGAAAAGAACAAGAGTTGACCAAGGGAGGTCGGATTGGATATATGAAAGTGAGGAGCCTGGCACAAGTAAGTGGAAGCAATGCCAGGACTCAGCTAAGGGACCCGTGGTCGCCAATCCACGCTCCAAAGTTCAGATCCCCTGGGACCCCTTTTATTCGCCTCTTACGACAGGCAGGGGATACCGTGGGTGTTATTCTACCGCCCCCACCCACAGGGGGAGAAGATATCGAATAAATAAAAATAATGGTACAGAAGGGCAATAGAAAGTAAGAAACTGAAAAGAGATCTAAGAATTGTAAACCCAAGCAATCCACAGGAAGTGAATATTGTGAGAGAAGCTGTTACCTTACCGCCTCACACAAGTACTAGAGAAGTGGTACACACATCCGGAATACAACACGTTTAATTTACTGATAATCCACAGCCTGTTACTAGTCATCAGCCCAGGTCAGGAATGAAACGAATGTAGCCCCATCTAGCGGCGAGGATTGGAATTGTTCCGGCTGCCGAAGCCTGTCGCACTATCTGGGGCAATGATTAATGACTGGCGGATGAAATGAAATTATACTGGAAAGTGTTGCTGGAATGAATGATGATAGGGAAAACCGGAGTACCTGGAGATAAACCTGTCCAACATCCGCTTTGTCCAGTACACACCTCATATGGAGTGATCGGCATTTGAACCACGGACCCCACCATTGAAAGGCCCGCGCGCTGCCGCCTGATCTACGGAGGATCTGTTTAATTCAATATTATATTAAAAATAATCTACAGTGGTGACTGTTAGAAAGGTCGCCATAAGACCTGTCTGTGTCGGTGCGACGTAAAGCAAATAGCGTTAGAAGGGTCCATATATCTGCGCCTGCAACAGATAACCATGACCGTCGAATACTTTCTGCAAGCGAATCATTGAACAGATCAGAAGCGTATACCTGAGAATATATTACAAGGTTACTTAAATGCCATAAAGTTTCGTCATGACGAATAAAATACCTAGTGAAATCACTCACATAGTTCAACGACGCTCCCGCAGAGCGGCGCTAGTGCAGGCAATCACCCACGCTACGCAGTCAGGTGTTTTAGTGGACGTTACACAGATACGCAGATAACCAAATACAACACCTAGTTGTCTAAACTCATGAATAATACAGTCAGAGTGTAGCAAATAATATACTCACCCCCCTACAAAGAAATACATTTGGACTTTAATAAGAGAACACACAAGATAAAATGGAACATTACGAAAAGCGAAAGGGATAATGTGCCATATATACTTACTACAAGACTTTTTAAACAGAGCACATAAAACATTAAATCCGTATTCTTAATCCGACCCTCTAGGAAATTAATCCTAGCTTTGAATGAGGAAAGGGGCATTTATCTCTCAATAAATTACGAGCTGCGTTCTTTAGTCGCCTTTTGAGAGACACTACAGGTTTTTGGACGTCGGTAAGAGAATTAGACTGGACATGAATTAGACTATAACTTGGTTAACCTTGAACCTTACCACTGTTACCATCACTGCTTCATTCACATCGTGATTCTTGTTCCTTATACTCTTGATACTGTCTTCATTCCTTTTCCTACTGAGTGCCTTTCGCGATTTTACATCAGTGTGACAGGTATTTCGGTAAATTTGAAAAAAAATATGAGGCACCACTCCTGGTTTTAATTTACACCTCACAGGAGGAAGTTCAAACTTTTTACCGTTCACAACGAATCAGTCCGCCTTTATAAGTTAATTACATCTGCCGAAAAATTCAAGTCACATATTTTGCTTTTGGCTGACAATTTATTGCTTATCTCTCCGCGTAATAACTCTCGTCAACTTCGCCAAAAGATTTATTTTAGTAGTATAAAAATTCGCCTACCATTACGCTTCCATCCGTAATCCGATTTGCAAACAGGTATGGAACAGAACGACTATTTCTCGAAATAATATAAAACTAGTTGATTGCACACACAAAGCACTGCACAGATATTAATACAGACTTTCGAAAAATATCAAAACAAATTTCCACTATAAAATTGTTACCATGACTTCAGGCACGGACGCTATTACCATCGTCGACAATATTTGGCGCACGTGTTGTTGTGGCTGGTTCGTTGCGACTGCAGCGCCACATCAGGCGGGGCCACCACCGACAATGTTAGAGAGCGGAGCGATCACGCTAGGTATTAGGGTGGGTTTCCATTTGAGATTAACTGGGAGAGTAACTCTCGATATCCGCTCTCAGGTTGTTGCCCATTTGAGAGTTAATTTCGGCCCGAATAACTATCGAGAGTAGCCGGCGAGTCCCTCGCCAAGATAGCTTTCACGAGTTCTCGTCATACCCTGTCCACTTATGCACCTGTAGAGAGTGGAGAGTAGTCGAAGTGTCATCACACTACTACTGACAAGTCGCAGCAGCTGTGATTATTCCTTGTAAAAAAATAAAAATCTACTTTGGTAATTCTTATCTGCCCCGCTACCGCTTTTCCTGTTTTTCATTCTTTCAATTCTTGAGATACCTTAAACAGTAGAGAGCATCAAATTATTGATTAATTTAAATATTGTATATATGTATTATATTGTACTGTACTGTTAGGTCATCAGCCCAGAGGCTGGTTGGATCCTCAAATAGCACCACCAAAGGCTATGCAGTTATAGGGAAACCGCAAAAACCAATGGCAGAACCCAAATGAGGCGTACTAGGCAAGATGAGGATTGTATTATATACTTGTTGTTATAATAATAACCGGACTACAATCATTACAATATATTTCCATGCAAATTGATGTGATTATAATAAAATATAAACTAACAATTTACTCTTAATTCGCCTTTATTAAACAGACTTAATTTACCTGATTCCTTAAGTTGTGAAGTTTCCCTTGAACTTCAGCTCCGGAACACGAAAACTTCACTCCTACTTCCTATAAAGTTTTATGTTTCTTCACTCTGTCACGGTAATCGCTACAAACATTTTCGACTTTTATACATTTCAATTAACAGTTTTGTTTCCTCCGGTGACCAATTTTTAGCCTTCTTGCAATTGAAAATAGAACCAAGCTCTCGATAGCTTCGCCACAATTCGAACACAGTTCGTATCTGGAGAGCTAATCTCCGAGAGGGCCGGGGAGCACGTGTCGATTAGCGAGCACGCTGAGAAAAGTTAGCTCTCGGAGAATTGCTGGGGAATTTCCGATAGCTGCTCTCGGCACTGTGTCCATTGGCGAGTAACTGCTATCGAGAGGTTCTCGCCAGTATTTACTCTCAAGTGTACGGGCACCTTTATACTCGTCATAGTTTCGTATTCAGTATCTCGTGTGGTTTTGGTTGTCATGTGATGAAAATCCTTGACGGCGTAATTTACGCACCCTGCGCAGCATTCTCATCATATCGCTAAAGTAGTGTGGCCTCATAAGGGGCCGCGGAACTACTAATTCAATTTACGCCGGCCGTGTGCTGGTAGGGATGCATTTTGAGAAGAGAAAGGCAGTCCATATATCTTTTCTACTGTAGAAATAATGGTGTGTGGCCTCCGGAGAGGCCTGTTGCGACCTGCGCGTATGCGGGGATGGTAGCCTAACTTAAGACAACACACACACACCCAACCCCGAGCCAACGGTATTAACCAATTAACGTTAAAATCCCCGACCCTTCCGGGAATCGAAACCGGGACCCCCTGTACCAAATGCCAGCATCCTAACCATTTAGCCATGGAGCCGGACACCACATGAATTTATTTGGTATTTTCTGCGTTCACATGGCATTTCAAGGCTTACGTTCGCTTTATACAACTCTTCAATAACAACACCACAAGCTCTGCCTACTGCAATAAATTCTGGTTTCGCTGAGATATTCAAGTGTCTATCTGTCTATCAGTGGTCAAACTTATCTCATTGTTATTCATCATTCATGCATAGACTCAGTGACTGCAGATCTGCTAATGTCTCATCCATGAAACTTACTGTATGCTGATGTTGTTTTGTTAGCCAACCAGTGAAACACAAGACTGGATAAATTTTTCTACGGCTCTGATGTACACAAACTTGCTTGCAAAAGTATTGACCCTGTGCGTAAACTTCATGCAGTAACATTAGCTATCAAACCGGCAATGTTAATAAGAGTGCAAAAGTATAGGAATAGTAGTATTGTGTTCGGAAGAGGGACAAGGATAATATGAACATTTCTTGTGATGATACACGTAAAACTTGCCATAGAAAGCCTAGTTTGACTTCCTTCCACTTTCCTTTCCACACGAATCCATCTGCCTAGTGAGGCAGTATGCAAGATGTGCGCCTGATAGGAACGGTAACCCGACATTCTATGGAGTATATACGGTACCTGTAACACTCGGTACTTCCATTAATGACATTCAAATGACATAGACGTTTCATTGAATTAAGACAAGACTTTTATATTCAGGTAGCTACAAGATAACACTAGTTCAACACACCATAGACAGACACTCAAAGCATTGGGGGAGTTATCAAGAATGACAATTTAATGACAATATTTCGCAACTAGAACAGGAAAATACCATAGAGCAATTCCATGCAAATTAATACATTGTGTTTCATTTAATGGTGGCAAAATTTTCAATTATTATTGTACCGGGCGGTACACCTCCACGCCGCTAATTTAAAATGTGCGCCAGTTGAAACTCCTCTGCTGGAGTAAGTCTGAACCTTATTGACGGTATAAACTTTCAAGTTTCTCAGAAGATGTCACTACCTGGAAATTTTGGAGTTTTTGAACTGTGTCATTTTCGACGTATTTTTGTTTAGCTTGTAGTAAGAAGTATGAACTTTCTCTTCTAGAGGACACTACTGAAGATCAACAATAGTGCACCCTAGTGCGGAGTGAAAGAACTATTTTTTTTGGAGAAATTTTATTTCAAAAGTTTTTTCTTGTTAAATTTCTTTCTGTTATTGTTTAAGTTGGCTGTATACCCCTCTCTTTCCCCTTGTTTTGTATTTAGCCAATCCCGAATTCTTTTATTAATTTCTGACCAATCGGATGTATTTTCCCCCAACTTGAATATGTTGCTGTATCCTACCCAATAAAGTGCTTGTGGGAGGGTGTTTTCATTCCCCTAACGCCTCGAACCTTCCGCGAGAGTATATAAACTGCTGATTTTAGGGTCTCCGGGCCACTTCTGTTCCATCTTTCAGTGTGTAAAGTACATAGCAGGGGGCGGGAAGCCTCTTTCTCCGGCAGCGGTCAACAACCAGGTAATGGCCGATTAATTACTTCTTTTCTTGCTTGCTCAGCAGTTTAACTCTCGGGGCGGGTCCGAAGTTTTTCCATTATGTAACCTTCCTTAAAATGTAAAGAAACTTGTATTTATTCTATCTTTTAAACTACATATTGGGATAGAGAGTGCTTAACCCTCTCGAGCTCCCACTCATATTGCTTTGAGGTGAACTTATTTTCTCAACCTATTCTTCTTTAACATTATGTAAATTTGTTTCTTTTCTAAAGTCACCTCCGTAGTATGGGATTAGCCCTTGCATCAGTGGCCTAGAGCCAAATTAGGTTTTGAAACAAATACATTAGGAGTGCAAATCGCCTCCTCTCAAATTGTTGTTTTAGAGGTCATGTAATTAACCTTCTTCTCATTTAACAGACCTCAGTAGGTTGGGTATTTTACCCCTGTGTATATGTCCTGAGAGGACAACTTGAAGGTGGAGTTTGGTGTGGCCTTTGAGAGGCTTAAAGTTGAGAGCGAGTGGCTCTTTTTCGAAAATTGAGTGTTGTATGCCTCGTGGAGGCTTTTCGGTGTAATTTGGAGCAAGTGCTCCTGAGCATGAATGGGGTTTTCTGCCCCTCTGTTAATACTTATTTTGAAGTAAGGTTGGGCTGATTGCCCAAGCATTGTAAAGTCAGGGCGCGAAGCCCGAATCCTGTAAATATTCTAACTACCTTTGTGACTTGCTACTCTGTACCTGCCATGCTTGTTATTTCTTTATTTTGAAAAGAAAATATAACCTTGTTAAATTTTAAATTAATTTTACTTTCGTAGCTTGAGACCTGTTCACCACCCCGCACCTTCTTTCACGCATAACTACCACAAAAACACGGTAACAAGTGGTAGCAGAGCGTGGTTGAATGGGTCTCAATTTAGCCCCTTTTGACGGCTAAACCTTGCTTTGATTCAAACTCTAACAATTTTCTCAGTTGCTGGAATTTTCTGATTTTTTTAATTTTTTTTATTGTTCTGTCATCATGCCCGGCCCTCGCGATGTTCTCCATCTTAACTATTTGCGCAAGGAGGAGTTGATCTATGAATTGACTATTAGAAATGTGCAATCTGGAGGCACGGTTGCGGTAGACACAAACAAGTTTAGAGAGTCCCTTGATTTGCCCATTTCCATCCCCACCTTGGGAGAGAAAGAAATTGACGACTCTCTTTCCACGATCGTCGAGAATATTACTGGGCTAGCACCTGTAGTTAGTTTTTTTTGTTGAAAATGATCCTTCTCCTAATCAAATTAAGCGTGTGCAAGCCAGGCTATATCATTTCTCAAATAGAGTTAACGATCTGTTGTCTCTAAAGCTGAATGACGTTCAGAAGAAGGAAGCTAGTACGCTGCTTGAAAATATTTCTGAATTATCTAGCAAGGTCACTCAATTGTTAACTGGGGAGGTTCCTCCCAAAAGCGATCTACCCACCACAGTGAATGTAGGTAGCGAGGAAGAGCCTCCTAAGGGAGAAGTAAATAGGAAAACCATCGCTGCTCAAACAACCTCTGCCCCATTGGACGAGTCTGAACGCCGTGCATCGTTGAATAATATACGTTCGGAATTAACTTCCTTGCCATTGAAACCTTTACCTACTATGTCACCAGGGTTTAGCAGCTTGCCTCATCCATTGGCAATGTTGCTCAGAGGTATCTCTAAGTTTTCCGTTAATACCACCAGTGACGTAATTTCATTTTTAAGATTTCTAGTTGAATTTCAGGATCATGCCCTTGTGTTTTCTCTTTCCCCATGTCAGATTTTGCAAATCATCTATCCCTATGCAATTGGTATTCTCTCAGACAAAATAGTTAGAGCCATTGCCGAGCAATCATCAATTGAAGACTTCCACGCCCACTTGCTAGCTAACTTCATCCCGGCTAGGGCAAGGTCCTCCCTTATTCAGAAGTACTATTATCGTGTACAGCGTTTGGATGAAAATTTGGCTGATTTCATACAAGACATTAAATTCTATACTAGGGTGTTTGCCCTTCATTTTCCTGAAGATCAAATTGTACAGGCTATTGTAGAAGGAATTTCACCATCCTATAGGTCATATTTGTGTTTCGCGGCGTGCCCACAAACCTTCTCTGAACTTGAAGCGTTGGCCGTCTCAGCGGAAGGAGTGAGATACGCCGATTCCTTGCGTGTCGCGAAAGAACCCCCGCCTTCTTTTAGTAATACTCGGCCTCCACCTCGCCGATCAGTCACACCTCGTAAATGTTATGCTTGCGGGTCGCTCGACCATCTTCGCAATAAGTGTCCACTGATCAAGTCTAGTAGGGCAAATAATGGAGCTGGTTCAGCACAAGGCTGTTTTAAATGTGGGGCTTTCTCACATATCGCCAAGAATTGCCCAAACTCAAATAGCACCTCCTCCTGCTCAACTTCTGTTGCAAATTCCACCAATGCCAATAATAAAATGTGACTAGCGGCTTCGGCTGAGTCGACTAATTCTGCTTCCCAAGGCTCAGCCCCTGGCAAAAAGGTCATGAATTCAGGGAACGTTCAATTTGCAAATCCATCTTTCGAATGCCCCAAAGAATGTCTTAGGATTGCGGCGGATACCCCCGCACCTGTTCCTTTTCTTAAGATTGAGTTAAATAACGAGCCTATAACCGCTCTATTAGATTCAGGCAGTGTTTGTTCAATTATTTCGGACCAATGGTATTCAAAATTGAAGTCTGTTTGTAAATTACCTGACTATGACTCATCTCCTGTTCAATATGTTTCGGCTAATTCATCCCCATTAGAAATTCTAGGTTCTGTAAATGCCAAAATTCGCATTTTTAAATTTACATGGAAAATCAAACTGTTTGTGGCTAAGCACTTGTCTTGCCCCATCATACTGGGAGCGGACTTCATTTCTCACACTGGTCTTCTGCTCGATCTCCAGAGTAGGTCGTGCACATTCAAATTTGCGTCCAATTGCAAAATTTCCTTGTTAAAGTGTAATTCTGTATCATGTTCATCTATTTCGCCTACCCAGGATGAGATGTTGTTAGACCTTAGACATCTACCTGAGGAGCAGGCTGATAGTATTCGTAAGTTGTGTCAGTCGTTTCCAGAGGTGTTCTCTGATACTCTTGGTGTTACTGACCTTATTGAATACAAAATTGAGGTCACGGATTCGATTCCTGTCCGTTTTCCACCATATAGGCTATCTCCACCTAAAATGAAGGCTCTGAAAGAAATCATCGATCAGATGTTGAAGGACGGTATTATTAGGCCCTCTAAGTCGGCGTATTCGTCACCTATTTTGCTAGTCCCGAAACCCCTAGGAGGCTTCAGGCCTGTCATTGATTATAGGGCTCTCAATCGGAAGGTGGTGTTGCAATCCGTGCCCCTTCCTGACCTTCATTCTTGTTTTTCATGGTTTCGTAAGGCCAAGTTCTTTACTATCTTGGACTTGAATCAGGCCTATAATCAAATTCCCCTTGCCGAAGAGTCTAAACATCTTACAGCGTTTGCCACGGACTGGAATTTATACGAATACAACCGCGTGCCTTTCGGGCTCCCCACTGGAGCAGCTGTACTCACTAGGCTGCTAGATAGGGTCTTCTCCGACATCAAATTTGAGTACTTGTACCACTACTTGGATGATGTCGTCGTATTTTCAGAGACTTTTGAAGAACATCTAGATCATCTGCGAGAAGTTCTCGATCGCCTTCGTAAGGCTGGGTTAACTGTCAAGTTGTCCAAGGTTGCCTTTGCTAAGCCTTCTATGTCATTCCTAGGGCATATTGTGTCACCTGATGGTGTAGCAGTCGATCATTCTAGAACACAGGCCATCCGTGATTTTAAACCTCCCAAGGACATTAAAGGTATCGCCAGGTTCATTGGTATGGTGTATTTCTTCAGGAAGTTTATTCCTAACTTCGCTAATAGAGCGGCGCCCTTAAACCTTCTTCGTAGGAAAGGCATCAAATTCGAGTGGGGACCTTCTCAACAAGCCGCCTTTGAAGATCTTAAATTAGCTCTCTGTAATGACCCTGTCCTTGCTATGCCTGATTTCTCAAAGAAATTCATCGTCCAAACCGACGCGTCGTCGTCAGCAGTAGCTGCAGTCCTTCTTCAAGAGACTGAACTAGGGAGGCGACCCATCGCCTATGCATCTAGGACTCTGTCGGCTCAAGAAGCCAAGTATTCCATCTATGAGCTCGAAGGTTTGGCAGTCTTATTTGCCTTAGAAAAGTTCCGTCTCTATCTGGAACATGTCAAATTCGACTTGGAGACAGATAATCAAGCCTTAAGCTGGGTCTTAGGTAGGCCGCGTCGTACTGGTCGTATAGCCCGTTGGGCCATCCGTATTTCTGCCTTCCAATTCGATGTCAGGCATATCAGAGGTACCGAAAATGTTGTTGCTGATGGACTCAGCCGTATGTTTTCCAACGACGTCGAGACCCATGAACCGGTCGACAGTTCATCACCTTCCGAGTCCATACTATCTGATGTTAATGCCATCTTAACAGATGCTCCCATGCTCTTTAGGGATATCGAGAAATACCAACGTGAAGATCCGACGCTGGCTCCGATAATGGAAACCCTTTCTTCTGGGGAACATGTGGTCCCTTATGTTCTGAGGAATGGTGTTTTATGTTGCCCATCGAGGCATGATAAGATGATGAAGGTTGTCGTTCCAGCTGTTCTTGTACCTATGATCTTCAAGTATTATCATGAGACCCCATTAGGAGGGCATCTTGGTATCTTTAAAACTCGTGAGAAGATTCGTGAAATGATCATCTGGAAAGGTATGGACGGTGAAATCCGTGAACTAGTAAAAGCTTGTAAATCTTGTTTGCTCAGTAAACCCACCATGTCCACCAAGGTAGGCCTTTTGTCCTCGCATCAAGCGTCGCGCCCCATGGAACGCCTGTATATTGATTATGTAGGACCCTTCCCCCAGTCAAAGGGAAATGCCAACAAGTTCACCTTTGTATGCGTAGATGGCTTTACTAGATTTTCCTGGTTATTTCCGACTAAGCTGGCTACCGCTCAGTCTACCATTACTTGCTTAAATTCTATTTTTGCTTCTTTTGGTCCGTGCCAATATATTGTGTCTGATAATGCTAAGGCGTTCACATCAAATCTTTTTCGTAAATTCTGTTTTGACTTGTCCATCTCTCATGTAACTACTTCTGCTTATTACCCTCAACCATCTCTGGCTGAACGGGTTAACCGTAATCTCAGGTCCGCCCTTATTGCCTATCATCATGAAGATCATTCCAGGTGGGACACGTCCCTGCATTGGTTAGCTTTTGCTTTGAATTCGGCGGTTCATGAATCTCACAAGTTTACTCCTGCTTCTTTGATGTTCAAGTTCGTTCTCAACACGCCGCTCTCTAACCTCTGGACTCTGAGTGACATTCTACCCGAGACAATAGATCCGGATAATATTAAAGATCTTTGGAAGAAGGCTAAAGCCAATCTTAAAGTCTCTCATGAAAAGGTTAGGGAAAGATATGATCGTGGACGGAGACCCACCCATTTGAAGGTAGGTGACTAGGTGATGGTCAAGAATTTTGTTCCCGCGGGCAAGCTTGCCCCCAGATTTCATGGGCCGTGTATCATTCTCGATTTCCTTACGCCGGTCACATTATTATTAAGCAATCCAGTCACCGAGAGGATATTTAGGGTTCACCTGTTGTACCGTACCCAGGGGAAAATACCCTCTAGGACGATGCCTCCATTCCTGTATGAACATCCGACTAACTCAGGGTTGGGCAGAGTATGGGTTGGTTGTCGATTGGGTCAGGATAAAAGTCGAAGTTCTACACTATAATAGCAATCAATGACAGGAAATGGAGGTATAACACGAATGAGAAACAATCATAGGGGGTAAGGTGGATTTATTAACAAATATCCCCGATCAAATCACACGAAAATAATTGAATCAAGAAAAAATGAAAATTTTGTAAAAGAAAAATAAACTCAAAGTGTAAAAAAAATTCGAAATTAGAAACGTTAATTGAATAATTGTACAAATTTGACATTAAAAGAAAAACAAGTTCAACAAAGAACATTAGTATAAATCAAGATTGAGTTTCTTCTAATAGTCCAATGTTTATGTTATATGGCAACAAGTGTACGCAAACACTGCCACATGGTATTTCGATATGGAGTTTCACACTATCGCATCCCAACGATACGGTTTCAAAATTAAGTTACTCCCGAGAGTCATCAAACTATTTCCGTAAAATCAAAGTTACATCATATGAAAAATTACGACGGAAAGAAAAATAATTAAGACGCACCGGACGCTATGTAAGTAATGCAAAATACTAGGGGCAAATCCTACACTATAATTACAATAATTCAAATAATCAAACTAAACATATATATACATCGGATATCGAGTAAAGTCTTAAATGCTACACTGCTTCTAATGTGAATCCCGGTTCACTACAAAAGATCTAGACAGAACTAGATAAACCAACGATACATCAGCACTCGGGCTGTTCCCTTTAAAAACAACGAGACAAGGTATGCAATCACAAAATAATAAGGTAAAACCATCCTGTAAGAGAAAAACATATAAATAATCCTTGATGTCATGAAGAAAGCAATGGGCAACATTGCCTCCTTCTGCTGCGTTTGAGCGCTCAACAGCGCGGTCATCCGTCATGTACTTCCGGGTAGATTACGAGCTGTAAAGAAATATTGAACTCCACTACGCTAAAGATTGGATTTTGTCTCCCGTGGCCGCCGCAAGGAAATACTGTCTCTTTCACACATGCCGATAACACAGGCCAGGAATTAGCTTGCCATGAGATAACGCCCATCATCAACTACACGGAAACTCCCGTATATCAATTACTTCTTAGCATGCTTGGGCCATTTAACAACATCAGACTCAATAGTCTGGAATTAACACTGTCCATTCTGATCACAATATACTCAGAAGACGCTAAGCAGGCACACACATCTGCACAATTTCTCTCTGTCTTGTCAGGCATACAATCGGCCTGCACCAATACATTATAATTAAGCATGCAATTATTATCTCATCATTCCTCATGAATCCTACTGGCCTTTCCACATAACGAGACGCTGTTCAAGTCCTTGGCAGACCATCAGGCAAACAGAATCCAACATAACTTCAAAGATCTTAATTTAACATCGACGTTCTGCAGCTCCTTCTGGCAGCTTCTGTAAAACCATGCATCATGCAAAATAGCTATACCTGTCTCTCTGAATAACCGAAATAAAATGAATTGATACGTGTTTGACGTAATATAAAAATGAACCTGTCGATCTAGCCCTTCTAGCATATATTTAAGGAAAACTCGGAATATCCTACTCTAAGTACTATATTTACAACAATAACTGATCCTATCAATCCCTCATTTTCCCAAACATCTAATCATAAAGCAAAATGAAAATAAAATAAACATGCATTAATCTCGTATCCGAATCTACCATAGTAACCAAATTAAACAAATACATGCCGTCAGGCTTACTTTAAATGAAAATAAAAATTCTATCTACACTGCCCTAGTACCTTAACATAACTTACATATCATGCCATATATAATACGTGCGTCTTACTTTAGATGACTCTCGGGGAACCAGGATAGCAGCTTACATCCCCACTAATTTTGGGATCTACACCATGTTGATCACAGCATTAACATGTGGGAATGCACTTCCTTCCTCTGCAAGCGTATCCATCATCTTGCTGGAAAACAATTCACTGGAACACAGAAGACTATAGTTGATAATCTCTTCGCTGCTTAATGCTGCGAGCCGAAATACCCTTTCTTTTACCAGATCAGCTAACACACTGATTCACATATATTTAACGCACTTCACTTAAAGGGTAAAATTACAGTTTTAAAAGCAGCCCACGGTTCGGTACGGAAGTTCCACGCGAATACGCGCCCGTCGCGAAATAGTGAAACACTAGCACGTTTCCACAACACTTGTTACTCAGCGGTCACTACACCGTCTTTATCGATTAAAAGTAAACTCTGTCAAAGCACAGTAAATATTACAACTGCACAATTTGAAGCATCAATGAGAACCAGTTACTATTTCTGGAATAACGCCACGTTAATTACAATCACCAGTCACAGAGTTGGTACATCCGCACTGTTCAAACTTTTACTACAGAGTGCCGAGTTAGTACATCCGTACTGCTCAAATTTCAACTACAGAGTGACGCTCTCCAGAGCTTGGGTCACTGAGGAGGCTTCGGTGACGCTAATAATGTTGGGGTTCCCAGGTATCTGAACCAACCACCAATCAGAGAGTTCGTCATGTATGATGATACAATACTTATTGTGATATATTTATAAAACACAGCTCAAACACTAGCAAATCTCTTCCACCAATTTCTATAATATATTTCCAAATATATCTAACTTCAGAAACTGTGGAAAACCGATTGTCTACAGAAACTGACTTTATCCACAGAGCATGTTGGTCATCCTGGAATTAAGATATGGCGCGGTGTAGCCTCCATGTTTGCCAAGTCCTTAAGTTCCCATTGGCTGAAATATCTTGCTTGGTCAGCATGTAATACACGTGTCGATCCTTACCAGCGCGTGGGTACGCTTACTTTCTCACGGTCATACGGAAATATGAAGCAACATCCAGCGACTTACAGTCTTGCTCAACATCCGGTATTAACTATCTTGGTATACGATGCTTTAACATATTAGGCTGTAACTTTTTATGAATAAAATTCACATATTTGGTCAAATAATATTCCAATTATTATTATGGGCCGGTCGGATACGGCTCACTGTCACAGGTGAAACCGGTGTAATTTCTGGGTTAACTTGCTTCATATAATCGTGAAAGGAATATGAAGGTTATATTTTTTTGAGTTTTCTCTTGGAAGGCATTCTGCCCCTTATATAATATTTTGTTTCATATGTAAGTTTTTTGTAAACCTTCCCCGCACGGTTAAACTGCCATCCTATCCTTGCCACGGCCATTACCACGCTCCCGTCTCCTGCTCCACTATACACAGTGGCTCGCATATGAAATGAATTTCTGCACGCCGCTGGCCCCTCAACCTCTCCACAAAGCCTGTGCCCTCAAAAATGATGATGGTCCAACAATTCTGCCGCCTAGCTTTAATGTTTCAGTGCCCCCGCAGCCGCGCGGCGCCGTGCTGCGATTGGGTTAGAGGAAGGGCCCCCTCTTCCCCAGCGAGGACCACATGTGCACGGCGAGCCGGAGCTCTCCTCCCGGCCAAGGCTGATGTGCGGCGCACGACCTGCTACTTGCCCGCAGCCTGTATATGTTCACCGCGGGTGCGGCGTGCTTCAACACCACTGCTCCCCTCATAGTGCGGGCGAGCGGTATCTCAGAGTACTTGAGGGGTCCGAGCGGCCTCCTCTGGACGCAAGCTGCAACGGCCGGTCTGGCCATCCAACTTAATCAACATCAACTACATGGACAGTTACTATCAGCAATTACTACACTTGGGAATTCAACAACAAAATCTGGTGGACTTAGAAAATTTTTCCTCAACCTTAAAACTAAAGTTTTCCTTCTCAATTCAACCTTCTACAAACATTAAGACAGTACTTCCGCTGTTACTAAAAGAAATTTTGAAACTGAATCAAACTAATTTTCAGCCATTTCGATAAATGCTTCTGCAATCAATCTTCATATCCACATCGTAACTTGGACCTTGTTTCAAACAGATTTCATGTGTCACCCCTGGAGGAACTTTTGGGGGGGGGAGGTCTGTACCGGGCGGTACACCTCCACGCCGCTAATTTAAAATGTGCGCCAGTTGAAACTCCTCTGCTGGAGGAAGTCTGAACCTTATTGACGGTATAAACTTTCAAGATTCTCAGAAGATGTCACTACCTGGAAATTTTGGAGTTTTTGAACTGTGTCATTTTCGACGTATTTTTGTTTAGCTTGTAGTAAGAAGTATGAACTTTCTCTTCTAGAGGACACTACTGAAGATCAACAATAGTGCACCCTAGTGCGGAGTGAAAGAACTATTTTTTTTGGAGAAATTTTATTTCAAAAGTTTTTTTCTTGTTAAATTTCTTTCTGTTATTGTTTAAGTTGGCTGTATACCCCTCTCTTTCCCCTTGTTTTGTATTTAGCCAATCCCGAATTTCTTTTATTAATTTCTGACCAATCGGATGTATTTTCCCCCAACTTGAATATGTTGCTGTATCCTACCCAATAAAGTGCTTGTGGGAGGGTGTTTTCATTCCCCTAACGCCTCGAACCTTCCGCGAGAGTATATAAACTGCTGATTTTAGGGTCTCCGGGCCACTTCTGTTCCATCTTTCAGTGTGTAAAGTACATAGCAGGGGGCGGGAAGCGCCTCTTTCTCCGGCAGCGGTCAACAACCAGGTAATGGCCGATTAATTACTTCTTTTCTTGCTTGCTCAGCAGTTTAACTCTCGGGGCGGGTCCGAAGTTTTTCCATTATGTAACCTTCCTTAAAATGTAAAGAAACTTGTATTTATTCTATCTTTTAAACTACATATTGGGCTAGAGAGTGCTTAACCCTCTCGAGCTCCCACTCATATTGCTTTGAGGTGAACTTATTTTCTCAACCTATTCTTCTTTAACATTATGTAAATTTGTTTCTTTTCTAAAGTCACCTCCGTAGTATGGGATTAGCCCTTGCATCAGTGGCCTAGAGCCAAATTAGGTTTTGAAACAAATACATTAGGAGTGCAAATCGCCTCCTCTCAAATTGTTGTTTTAGAGGTCATGTAATTAACCTTCTTCTCATTTAACAGACCTCAGTAGGTTGGGTATTTTACCCCTGTGTATATGTCCTGAGAGGACAACTTGAAGGTGGAGTTTGGTGTGGCCTTTGAGAGGCTTAAAGTTGAGAGCGAGTGGCTCTTTTTCGAAAATTGAGTGTTGTATGCCTCGTGGAGGCTTTTCGGTGTAATTTGGAGCAAGTGCTCCTGAGCATGAATGGGGTTTTCTGCCCCTCTGTTAATACTTATTTTGAAGTAAGGTTGGGCTGATTGCCCAAGCATTGTAAAGTCAGGGCGCGAAGCCCGAATCCTGTAAATATTCTAACTACCTTTGTGACTTGCTACTCTGTACATGCCATGCTTGTTATTTCTTTATTTTGAAAAGAAAATATAACCTTGTTAAATTTTAAATTAATTTTACTTTCGTAGCTTGAGACCTGTTCACCACCCCGCACCTTCATTCACGCATAACTACCACAAAAACACGGTAACAATTATTATTATTATTATTATTATTATTATTATTATTATTATTATTATTATTATTATTATTATTATTATTATTATTATTATTATTATTATCCCACACCCTCCTGGGGTCCAGAGTATGAACTGTGGCGCACATGTGTACTTGCTCTGTTTTACAGTTACATGCCTTTCTTGACGCCACTTGACGTTTCACTAATATATGGTTCTGTGGTGGTTGGTTGTCTTGCGTGTTTTGTGCATTTTAAGAGCAAGAACAAACACTCAGTCCCGGAGACCGAGGAATCAACCAGTTGTGGCCAATTTGGCCGACCCAGGTGGGAACAGCAAGTGAGTATCACTGAACCGAAGGGTGTCACGCCAAAAGTTCAGCCCAGAAGCCAGACGTTTTCCGGAATAATCGAATCCATTTCAAATTTCCTCTTACTATTCGCTTTACTTGCAGCCCCCGCAGTGCAGGAGTATCAAGCCTACCTCTTGCTGCGGCCCCTGGTTCGATTCCCGACCAGGACAGGGATGTTTACCTGAATCTGAAGGCTGGTTCGAGGTCCACTCAGCCTACATGTTTACAATTGAGTAACTACCTGACGGAGAGATTGCTGCACCGGTATAGAAAGCCAGGAATAACGGCTGAGAGGATTCGTCGTGCTGATCACATGATAGCTCATAATCTGCAGACCTTCGGGCTGAGCAGCGGGTGCTTGGTAGGCCAAGGCTTTTCGGTGCTCCTGCGCCATGGTGTCTGGTTTTATTCGCTTTATTTCCGTGAGGTGAAGAAATAAGGAAAACAACCACCTACCTTTACACAGCTTTCCGTGGTCTGTGTCCTATTGTATTTTATTACACATACAGTTTTTATCAACTACTTGATGTAACAGATACATTACAGGTATTCGAATAAGCTACTTTTATTATTATATTAATTTGATAGTAATTGGTATAATTATTTCTAAAATGTTTTTAAATACTGCTTTTTTTATTTATACTTTTTCATCTCTTTTCAATAACGGAAATAATTGAAGTACTCATTGTCGTTTGTTCATCGTCGAAGCTTTCACTTGTGAACCAATATTTTTTTAAAGATAATCGAATGTGCTGAAGAAATTTATGATACTGCTGGGATTTTCTGTTCTTCGAAGCTCATTCCAGAGATTGGTTCATAAAGTTGTCGGAAGAAAATCGAATTCAGCAATTTTTTTCTTTATTCTATCTCCTGCGGGCAGCGTCGAACGTTCATGTCGTATTCCTCTCTCAGCTTACACATTTTCTTGAGATGTGCCGGATTTTGACAATTATTCTGGCATTTGGGAATTTAGATGTAGGAATGTTTGGAAGTGAATTAATGCTTTTTGGCGTGCAAATCCTGCAGGTTTCAGAACCTTGATATCCGACTTCATATACCATATGTATGAAATTATGATACAGCTGTGATAATATGGCTCAAATTGGGTTAAGTCAGTGGTTGCTTAAATGATTAATCATTTACATATCTTCATCACTAACGATTCTGTTTTCTGTCAAACTTTCCTCCTGTTATCGAACAGAAAATCTTCAAGACATAATTATATTTAGAAGTATGCGTAGGGTGTAATTTATGGGAACAGTGACACAAGTTAGAGCAATTTTTTTTAATTAGTCCAATTTTGTGAGTATAAATCTGTGCATGTAATGGAAATTGACAACACTGGGGGAGTCGGCCGTGCGATTAGGGGCGCGCAGCTGTGAGATTGCATCCGGGAGATAGTGGGTTCAAATCCCAATATCGGCAGTCCTGAAGATGGTTTTCCCTGGTTTCCCATTTTCACACCAGGCAGATGCTGGGCCTGTACCTTAATTAAGGCCACGGCCGCTTCCTTCCAAGTTCTAGCCCCTTCATATCCCATCGTCGCCATAAAACTTATCTGTGTCGGTGCGACGTAAAGCAAAATAGCAAAAAGAAAAAAAGAGGTTGACAATTGAAGGGACAGGCGGGAATACTTTTGAAATGAACACATATAAATACACTTATTAGGAAAAAGGTTATCATATTCTACTAGGAATATTAAATATAATTATGTTGGTTCTTACGAAATACTCACTGCTTGTATATTTGAAAATAAATGTGCTATTTATCTGAAATTATTCATTCTACATGTACCTGAACTTACGACTTTTTCTAAGTTATTATCGCCGATCTCCTAGGCACAGTATTTTTTGCTGCATTAGTTTTATAGTAATCGGTAGTTATATTCAAAACCACCAAGCAGTCATTTTGACTGGTATTATATTAATGTCATTATCTATACGAATATATCAAGAGGTAAAGTTTGTTTGTATGCAATGGCTAATCTCAGGAACTACTGGACCGATTCTAAAAATTATTTCACTAACAGAAAGATACATCATCCCTGAGTGCTATGAGCTTTATTTTATTTTCAAAACAATTCTAGGTGGGGTCGGGGGGCGAGGTGGGGGAATATAAAAATACTAGGCTAATATAGGCGAAATATCGAATTTGTCGTGCAAGGACGCGGCAAAGCTCATTTTAAGACTCTTGACGCAATGAACCATGTTTTAAGGCCCTAAAACCAACCGTTATTGAGATATTGGCACCTCATTACCCCTGGCTCTAGGAATCGGATAAAGAAATGAACGGCCGTAACCATGGAAACAACAGCTCCAGTATGCTTACAGCAGCGAGATTATCTTCTTATAAATAAAGTTGTAGGGGGTCCGCTGTCTGTAATTCCTTTTGTTTTGCTAAATTTTCAAATATTTATCCGTTTTAGGTCAACTCAAGACCGAATCGGTGGTTTTTACTTTTCGTGCCTGTTTGTCTGTTTGTTTGTTTGTTCCACCATCACGTCGAAACGGCTGGATAGATCTCAACCAAACTTCATACTTAGAGTATACTCATCCCGGGGAAGGTTTCGATATGCATATCATTTTAAAATCTTTGAAAAAACTGGGGTTTTATAGGAAAATCACAACAGCTTTCCTCCATTTTCTCTTACACTATTGATTTTCTGTAAACTCTGTGGACCGTATGTGAAAGGTCTCTTCATTATAAACAACTTTCGTTATGTTCATAATTTCCATTACTCTTCAAACGACGGAGAAATTTACTATTTTCTCTCGATACCATGCTCTGCATTGAGTGACCGACAGACCGACAACGAATATATGGGTTACCATGGCAACGTCTCTGACTGCTTGCCAGCAGGGAAGTAACCTATTGCCATTTTCCTCGTCATTCCTTTAAATTCGTGCTTGTTCCTTGGGTAGAAGGCAAGAGAGTCGTCAATCGGCCATTCTGGGGGGTATTGGCGGAATATCATTGGAGGTTATAACCGTCCTCGAATAGCTTAAGTAATAACACAAATATTCATCTTCTTATCTGATTACCTGAGAATCCCTGCGCCTAAATTAGTAGATAGACTAGGCCGCTCTGCGGCCAAGTACCGTTATCTCATTAATATTCATAAGGTCAAGGTCATTGACCCCGGAAGTCCCGTTAAGGTCATTGACCATGACGTCATCGATGACGCTATTAGGTCAAAGACCTTTAATGACGTCATCAATGACGTCGTTGAGCCAACACCCTCTAGGTCATTGTGACTTAGAGGTTGTTGACACAACCCTTGGTCGGGGGAGAGGTGTTGGATGAGTCTAAGCCCTCCTCACCCCTCCCCTAAGACCAGTTTTGTCGACAGTCTGCTTAGAAGCAGACTGCAACGAACTGTCCGTGCGTGCTCCTTTTATAGACTACGGATGGTAGGGATACGGTGGGGAACGATGTGGAAGAGGGGATGACGATGTGGAGAGGGGAGAGCGCGCTAGTGAAATAAAAAAAAACTCGAGGGGAGTGTGCAAACTATTTATTCTGAGAACAATCAGAAAGACGTTGGCTTGAGCTAGTTTAGCTAACTTCTGGCACATGTTCCCTTAATTTAAATAGATAGGATATATGATAATTAAGTCCTAAACTATTTAATTCAGTCCTCTCACATTTTACAAAAACGTCCATATCATCAGTCTTGTTTTCCCTGATAATAAATCGTAACAAGGAGAGAAAATTTAAAGTAGTATCAAATACATTACAGTCGGATTTATAATTCATAAAATATAATTTTTTCTTCTTCATATAATACATGTTCTTGTTTCTTCTACATAATTCTACTAATATACCGATAGCAACTATGTCAATTTTATTTTCAGTTACGACATTAACAAGCAAGCCTCCGTTTTGACAGTAATACGTCAGCGAAGCGGCCATTAGGACGTCTAAAGAACAAATAGCCAGACTGAACGTGTGTGCTTCCTTTTACGGGTAGAGGCGTGGGAACGATGCCGAGAGGAGAATCGGGTGAGCAGAGAGCAGCACTGAGCTGAGAGTTACAACACATCTGATTTATTAATCCAAGAATTGAACGTGTTATTGAACCCTAGCCATTTCACATACAGTTTATTTCCACGTTTACGCAGAACCTTTTCCACTAGGTAACTATTGGGATACTGTGTTTTTTGAAGTTCTTCAGCATAGAAACCTCCTTTGATGGGCTGTCCTGCATGATCGCGGAGTACGTATGTAGCTGGATTTGTAAGTTGCACTTTATCAATCTGGAAGATTTCGGTACTCCAGTTTGGAGTGTAACCCTTATCAAAAAGCGATTTATGTTTGCTAATGCGTACAAAATCATCTGTTTTGAATCGATGACGTTTCGGGTCTGCTATTTTTACTCTACTGTACACAGTCTTGAGCAGGCGGTTGTCACGAACATCGCGAGGTTTCATCTCAGTTGTTCGATGAACGGTGTTATTGTACCGGTCGACAATGTTTTGAAGAATATCTAACCAGCGATAGGAACCACGTGCAGTAAATTCACGCCACATGATGGTCTTAAGCGTTCTGTTGAACCTCTCTACAACACTCGCTTTAAGGTTGCTGTACGTAGAATAATGATGGATGTTAAGCGAATTCAGGTAAGTAGAAAATTCCTTATTATAAAACTCTCTGCCTTGATCTGTCTGAAGAAGACGTGGGTAGCGTCCCGCTCGCTTGATAATGGCCTTGAACGCAGCTGTGACAACGCTTGCTGTTTTAGCACGTACGGGCTCTGCAAAGGCAAACTTGGAATAGACATCGATGACAGTCAGGAGATATTTGATACCGCTGTTACTGGTTGCGTAGGGAATCATTTCTACGAGATCTGCTTGCCAAAGATCATCCTTTCCCCGTGTGATGACTCGTCTACGACGATAGTGTCGACGGGCTGTCTTGTGCAACTCACGAGCAATCCCTTCTTTTACATGAGAAGATGTTTTTTTCTTCTTCCGCGGAGACATTACACGATAAAGTTAGCACGGCGTAGTTCTTCTTCTATTTCACGAATCTCACCTTCGTGTCCCGTATGTCCTGCGCTGCGAGATGCATCGAGCAAGAGCAATCGCTCAACTAACTTGTTAGGATCGTTCCAGTAGGTATAGTCTACACGAGGCATCCACATCTTTGTGCGCAACCCACTAGCCGAAAGGTGACGAATATTTTGCTGGGTTGGGAACAATTTAGAAATAACTTCTCGGTACTTGTAACTCTTGTTAGCATTTACTGCCGCCGAAGAATCGTAATTTCGTCTGTACGCATTTGTCGAACGCCATACGTTCGATCCGTTCTTCCCATAAATAATCTCTTAACATACTTGGCTGCGAGTTCACCGTACGTCTCTTTCAGGTAGCTCTTGAACTCTGGTGTAGAGGTAACAGCAGACAAATCAGACTGCCGCGTTGGCGTTTCTGCGAGAACTGTCGTACGTAGAAACTGAGGTGTTTTTGACTTGGCTGGAGTAAACACTTGATCATCTTTCTCTTTTTTTTTTCTTCTTCTTCTTCTTCTTCTTCTTCTTCTTCTTCAACGGTCTGCGTTCTAACGGGCTGGAGACTCTTCTTTAAAGGTGTCGTCTGAGTTCCAATCGACTGGAGACTCTTCTTTGAAGGTGTCCTAAGTATAGCTTGAAGTGGTTCGGCAATATGTTTTTGCAAGAGTAGATCACTATCTGCACGATAGCGTTTAAGTTCTCGATACTTTTGACGAATATTGTTTCGTGCCCGGATAATCTCCTGCGTTAAATGTCTGCTCATGACGTCGGCAGGGATACAAGTAAACGCTCGCCCTGTGAAGGAGTCAATTAAATAGTGATAAAGTGATCAAACCCCATACGATACCGTCCTTCGTTTCGGGGACGATCTTTATCGATAACAATGAACCCGTGGCGACTGTTATCCCAGCACATAGCACAGATCTTCTTAAAGTCTTGGAAGGTCATGTCAGTATTCACATGATCATCGTAGACGTGACGCATATTACACTCGTCCATTTTTAATAACACTATGAGGTTACTATTATCACGGATAAGCTGCTTCGGTACACGTGAATAGGTCTGACACAAATAAAAGCAGTCAACGTTTTTATGTCGTCCCATGCAAAAGTAGGATTGAATTACGTTTTGCTGCTCTGTTATAACATCGTCGAAAATCATGAGAGAATATGGTAGTACTTCATCTGGAGGTATTACATCCTGGTTGGCGGAGAAAGAAAAATATTGTATACCAATGTCACTTAATCCATCCATAACCTGTTTCAGATATTGATAGAGTGGTTGATAAAGGGACTTCGCGAAGATGTAAATATTCTGGAAGCGTAATCCCTGACGTGAAGTAATGAGTGTGATTAAGAGGTTGCTCTTTCCGCAGCCAGATGGACCCGCTACGATACATCGAATAGAGGATGGTAATAGTGTACCATGACGATGCAGCTGCACTGATGCACACGGGACTAGTTGTGAGACGACATTCGTAACGGGAAGTGTATCTTTCTGTTTTATAATCTTCATAACGACTGACGGTGGGAGAGGAATGAATCTAGTTAAATACTCACGTAATAGACGCACTATTGAGCAGTGCCGCGATGGACGCTTTCGGAAGAATATATTGCTATAAGAAAACTGTTGTTGAAGACCCTGTAAATGAAACCGATCCGGCGAATAAGAGGTATGTCGATAGGCAAACAATCCAACGTACTTCGGACGGTCATTATAATCTTAATAAAAAGCGTTTAATGAATGTAGAAGATCCGCAACTACCTAGCGACGCGTGTACAAAAAAATATGTTGACTGGTTCCGATTGAAACGAATAAAGGGAAACTATGATGCTCAATCTAAACGTCTAGTCAATGTGGCTAACCCTGTTGATGAACAAGATGTGTGTACAAAAGCTTATGTAGCACAAAAGACTCTATTCCAAAGTAACGATGGACACTACGATGCAATGAATCGTCGCATAAAAGGTGTGGGAATACCTGCGAATAGTAATGATGCTGCTAATAAAAGCTATGTAGACAGAAATCTTCAGCTGCTTCCACAGTTAGATAGTGAAGGATATGATGTAAAAAGTAAACGCATCATCAACGTGGCCGATCCCGTGAATGATCAAGACGCTTGCACAAAACACTTTGTTTCTCGAGAAATAAGCAAGATTGGGAACCTTAGAGACAAAGCCCTTTATATGAATGCGTTAAGATTAGCGGATGTAGCAGATCCGGTTGATGCCCAGGATGTGTGCACAAAACATTTTCTTACGAGTGAGATCGATAAAGTGTGTACAATTACGGAAGAAGTAGTTGAAATGACAAAAAGAAGAAGGTTGACTAATGTTGGAGACCCTGTCAATTCCCATGACGTTGCAACGAAACGATTTGTAGATAGCAGATTATCTCTTTACATTAAATCCTTGCCATCTATTTTTCTCGTACAACTAATGAGTAGACAAGTAGAAGATAAGACTGCAAGAAAGTATGTGCTGGCAAGTGGACTTAGCGAATTTATAATGCCGTACGATGGATCTATTCGCATTTTAACATATAAACCGGACGACAAACATCTGATAATTAGGTAGAATGAGGAAGAGTTTTATAACTTCATCGATGGAGCTGTTAAAGGAGAAGATAAATTTACATTTCTCCTTAAGCTGACGGAGGAGGAGGTAAGTGAAAGAAAAACTATTAACGATTTTCCCTTGTACATTATGATGGAATATTCAGCGGTTATTCCTGTAGGCTAACGCTGGAGGAAACAATTTAGATAAATAGATGTATGCTAGAGTGTGTAGCATCAGTTGATAGTGTAGAGTCAACGTGTACAGTGCATTATGGTGAAGCAGCGCTTTACGAAGAAGAAGAGAGGAGGACTTCGCGATATTGTGCATGCAGCACGTATCGCCTACCAAGGTGAAAAAAATCAACAAGTAGCGCTAAGAAAAGCTCTTCGTGCGGCAAAAGCTCGCGTAAGTCCAAAGAGAAAATTACTTTTCCGAAAACGTGCTCGAATTATTCCGGTACCAAAACGAGGAGGATTTCTACCCGCTCTTTTTGCCGGACTCGCCGCTCTAGGCTCACTACTGGGAGGAGCGAGTGCTGTAGCAAGAACAGTAAAAGCCGTTGAAGAGGCTAAACAGCAATTAAAGGAAAGTGAAAGGCATAACAAGACGATGGAAGCAATCGCATTAAGAGGTAAAGGGGTGAACATGCGTCTAGCGCCCTACAAAAAAGGTTTAGGTATTTACATGACACCAAAAAACTAATAAGCGCACTGCCCCGTAGGGCACTAAGCCACGAGGAGGTGGAAAAGTTTGCAAAACGTTTAAAAATACGTTTCTTTCGGGGTGTATTCATGCGTGATGCTCTACCGAAACGTGTGCATAAAAACGAAAGTGGTATTGTCAACCTGGACAAAAGTTCAGGACCAGGAACGCATTATGTAGCCTATGTTAAGCGGGGACATAGAGTGCGCTATTTTGACAGTTATGGAAACCTGCCTCCTCCTGCTGAACTCGTCCGCTATTTTGGGAGCAGTGCAAAGATAGAGTACAACGTGGATCGTTTGCAACGCTTCAACTCCTCTGAATGTGGCCGTCTCTGTCTTAGGTTTCTATATGAAGCCCAGCGCCGACAATAGGACTGTTAGTGTACGCGTGATGTCAGGTGCGGCTAGAACATTCACGGTAAGAGGAAAAGGAGCGGAAACAACAGTATACTTTAATCCGCCTATTCAACTGGGACGTCAACCCTACGAACTAGGTCTTATTGCATTCGAAGCACACAACAAGATTTACAACGTTTACGAGGGAAAAAATAAATTCTACTATGACGAATATGTGTTAACGTTTCCTCCAGGAACCTACTCCGTAGAAGATATTAACGACAGAATTCAAGAGGTACTGGTCCGGCAATTTAAAATCGACGATTTTGTTACTAAGAAGCGATACTTTGACCTTACGGCGAGCAACGTTACTCACAAGTGTGGTATACGATCTTCATTTAAAATTGATTTCGAAACACAGGAAGATTCTATCGGTCCTCTGCTGGGATTTTCTAAGCGAACGCTAGAGGGCGGTACGGTGCACGAGTCGGATCAGCCTATAAAACTGTTAGAAGACCATCACGTGACTGTTTCGTGTAACATTATCACAGACGTCTTTACTAATCATCAGCCGAGTCACACGCTATATCAGTTCATCATTACCGAGCCCGGCGGCTTTACTATTCGAGAGAGACCTAACGTTGTACTCTACCATCCAGTGAGTGTGACGAGTGTCAGCGACATTACACTTCGGCTAGAAAACAGAGCAAACAATCTTATTAACCTCGACCCGCAGACGGACGTGGCCTACACACTACATCTGAAGCCATCATGAAAGTAGTGTACAAAAGAATGCGACCGTCTACCGATCGTCTCACTTGTGCTCGGCAAGCGCTTACACTCACACGTGTTAACAGAGAGATACTGAAGAAACTAGGATATACGCTACATCATGGAAGATATGCTAGAAATCGTGGACACAGCGGAGACGCAGGAGGGAGTCGTCAGAGTTGAGTACCATTCATACCAACCCTTCACCTATGGGATCGGTAACAACGACGAAATACGACTAGTAATCAATCAACAAGATGTCTATACACTCCCTTACTTGAGTCACCTCTACATCGAGGGAAAAGTAGTAAAAGTTTCAGATGGAACATCGGCAGGCACATCCAAACTTAACAATAATGCACTCGCTTTCTTGTTTTCGGAAGCGCGTTATGAAGTTAACGGTGTTGAGGTAGATTCTACAAAGAATGTTGTTATTACGAGTGCCATGAAAATATATGCATCGTACGGGAGTGAAGAATGTAAACCCTTTAGAACGGGTGCCTGGTGTCCAGGTTCCAACAACGACTGGATGGTGCAAACGGATGGATCATTTACAGGCATGTTGAAATTAAAGAAAATTCTCGGCTTTGCCGAGGATCACAGGAGAATTATGGCGAACTTAAAACAAGAACTTATTCTAGTACGCGACCGTAGCGACTACAATGCACTGAAGGCGGCAGTAACGCCCGAAGATTGTAAGATTTTGCTCAATCGTATACTGTGGCGAGTGCCTCAAGTAACACCTTCCGATCAGATGAAACTTCGTCTAGTGAAAATTGTAGAAAATGACACACCACTTCCTATCCATTTTCGCAGTTGGGACCTGCACGAGTATCCAACACTGCCGACAACAGATAGACACAGCTGGGCAGTAAAAACCTCACGATTCACTGAAAAGCCTCTCTACATAATCTTTGGCTTCCAAACTAATAAAAAATTTCAACATGCTGAAGATGCTTCGAAATTCGATCACTGTCAACTGAGAAATTTTCGTGCCTATCTTAATAGTATAACGTATCCGTACGAAAACATGGAACTGGACTTTACAAAAAATAAATTCAGCACATTGTACGAGATGTTCTGCAAGTTCCAGTCTTCGTACTATCAGAAGGAAGGATCGCCTCTCTTCACACCAACAGATTTCAAGGACACTGCACCTCTTGTGATCATCGACTGCTCACACCATGAAGAATCGGTAAAAGACTCACCTGTAGACATTCGTCTCGAATTTGAAACGGCTGAAAATATTCCGCCAAATACTACCGCCTATTGTCTTATAATTCACGAGTCTAACGTGACCTATTACCTTCTTTCAAACATGGTAACAAGAATGTAAAAAGACGTGCTGTTACATCGAGAACATCAGTCTACGCTATGGAATCTACTTGGGAAGAACAAAGTGTACAGTGTATAGAAAATGTCGACGATTTATTTACACTATACAGGCATCTCGTGAGTAAAGCTATTGCTAGTCACAAGAAGCATGGCTCCTTGTTAAGTATGCCAAGACAATTACTAAACTACTTACCTGCTTCATATGTGACTGAATATGCAGCACACGACGTCGAATATACCTGGAAGCATCTACCACTCCATCTAAAGCTATTACCTGAGGTTGTTGCCTGTCGCCAATGTCAAAGCCACTACAAGAATAGAGGTGATAATCAAACAGACTTTGACGGGCCAACGCCCATGATAAAAAGTTGTATTTATTGTAATTTAAGTCTATAATCTCGAGAACATCATGTCTCAGCATACATTTCTCCGCTATCTAGACGCCGTTGGTCAAGCTATAAATGCTTATTTGAATCATCATTCTCTCTTGGCATTATCCGATCACCAGTTGGAGTGTTTACCAGCGGAATACGTAGTGCACCATGCATTCTGTGCTATAGCACCAGCATGGGAACGATTACCCCCTCATCTCAAGTCGTCACCTCAAGTTGTAACCTTCCGCGACTGGAATGGTCCTATAGAGCCATGTTGTTAGCCCCTCTGCATGGAAAAAAACAAGAGGATGTACTAGTAGATCCTGATTTATTTCCTCAAGCTCGCAAAATCATTGGTCGGGCTATTGACAAGTTCTACAAGACCGGAGTACTACGGGGTAACTAACAGACGATGAACTATTCTGCCTACCTAAAGAGTTTCTCCTGCACCACGCTGCCCGCCAGCTTGGACACAGACTTCCGAAATTTCCGCTCGAAATAGAAGACTATAGCTCCAGAAAATGTTCATTTTGTCAGTGGCGTACAAGTAAGGAGGAGGAGGTGGAGGGGGAAGATCTTTAAGTGTTCGCCATAGTCGTGATAGCGATCAGTCGCTAAAGCGGTGTGAACGTGTTGTAACCTGTTTCTATTATGCCGAAGACCTTGATTGTGGACGTGCAGGGCTTTAAGGTAGACGGAAACAAGTTTGTCTACAAGGACGTTGCTATCCTCGATTGTACTAGACTGTGGAGGCCAAAAGTAACTAGTTTTAGTTTTAAACCACCCTATCCCCTTCACTGGCAAGTAGAGGAAGATCGGAAGCAAACTGCATGGTTAAGACGACATTTGGGTCTGAAGTGGGAAGAAGGGGAGATTCCATACCACTACCTCTCACTGGTTATGAATGCACATCTCTCAGGCGCCGATCTTATCTTCGTAAAAGGCTTGGAGAAAAGTGTTTGGTTACGCGAATTTGTCTCGCCGAGCTGCCAACTCGTAGACCTACACGAGTTAGGCTGTCCATCACTGTCTACTCTTCTTGGAAAGAAAAAAAATAACTGCCTTCTACATGCCTGGAAGCTGTTTGATTGGCTGTGTTGCAATGCATGCCGGGAAGTCGAGAACGTTTGCTGTAAAACAAATAACACTGTTGTAAGTGACGTTAGTGAGGAAGCGAATACTGTGCTGTAATCATGTCTGTTTCATCTCAGTGGAGTGATATTGAAGGACTAGACGCTAATCCCACTGAGCGTGCTATAGTCAAGTTTTTCGCCTGCAAGAAGAAACTCTATAGTTTTACGACAGAAGAGTTGAAAGCGTTACCGAAAGCGTTTCTTCTCTACGTGGCGGCAAATGCGGTAAAAGAAATCTGGCAAGACGTTCCCAGGGAGTGGACTCAAGACCCCGTGCTTTCGGAACTCCAACCGTGCAGTCAATTTGAGCATCACAACGAAGTGTCCATTGCAAGGATACCTTCCGTTAAACAGTGTCGTACCTGTCAACTCATAAAACTCTACCACAGAGGCAATAAAAGCTCGTGTAAGGACTTTTTCTCTTCCTATCATGGGTGTGACGTCGAGAAGAAAGAAGGGTGCAGTAGCATCAAGACGAAAGAAGAAGACGACGATGAAAATGCTCTCTGGTCGTGGGCTCATCGATAAAGTGATTGACAATCTACCTTTTGAAATGCACATTCCAGCCTATCAGTTCTGCGGCCCTGGAACCAATCTCAGCTTTCGCTTAGCTCGAGGGGATATAGGCATTAATCCATTAGACTCATTTTGCAAGGAGCACGATCTCGCCTATCGTCAGAGTAAACTGGATAATAATCCTGAACTCCGCCGAATAGCTGATAAAATTCTGTTGAAGAAAGCTCTGCAACGTGTCACGGCACCAGACGCTTCCGTAGGAGAAAAACTAGCTGCTCTGGTTGTGGCAGGTGCAATGAAATCAAAACTGTTTTTAAGTGGTAGTGGAATGCAAGGACGAAAGGTGTGGAGGTGACGGGTACAGTGAGGAGAAGAATGTAAATGTAACAGTGCTTTGTAAGGTGTAACACACACATGTAGAAATAAATTTCTTATTTTTTTAAAAAATTTATTTCCTCCTCCTCTATTTCTTCCATAAATCTCAATTCTTCTAACTCCTCCAACCATTCAAGGTTCTCCTCCTCCTCCTCCTCCTCCTCCTCCTCCTCCACCACCACCTCCTCCTCCTCCTCCATCATTGGCCTGTAAAACAATTTAGTATTAGTATTTAAATTCTCTGTTGACCTAACTACATTCAGAGCCGTCTGTAGAAGTTCTCGGGTAGGACTATAACGTGAGAAAGAAGCTTACAGAACCTCTATGTCTCTATAACATTATCTAGACCGCTCAAAAAACGGCCTCTCTAGTAAGCTACTACTTTTAGAGTTCGATTTAAGGCCACAACCGCTTCTTTTTTACAGAAACGTTGAGATAGTGCCCCCATCTCGACGTCTCCAGAAAAAGAAACAGTAACATTAAGCAGACTCTGCTACATTGAGCTCTCTGGTTAGCTGCTAGAAGCCGTAAGTACTTGACCAACTATGTAGGGGAGAAAACCTGTCCCGCCTCCACTTTGTCTAGTGACCGGGATTTAAACTACAGATTCTAGTATTACGCTGCCGCCTGGGCCACGGAGGCTCTGAGGCAAATTGTATTTCAAGAGTTGATAGCTCAGGTCAATCTGCAGAAAGGATTTTGCTACAAAATGTCTTCTTGCTAAACCCAAAGAGAGTATATACCCAAGCATAAATAAAAGTTGGCGTGGTCTGTTGTGCTGTATAGGTATAGAAATGTTAGACACACAGGTGAAGCAAAAGGTAAGAGACCTGCTCCTCCTTCCCAGTTGTATCCCCGACTTAAAGCCTGTTGCACTCCTCTAGAGAGTGTTGGAGGAAAACCAGAGAAATATCTGTCCCGCCTCCGCTTTGTTTGGGATTTGAATTACCTGCTCCTCCTCCCTAGTTGTATCCCTGACGAAGCCTGTTACACTCATCTGACACAGAGTGTTCAGGGAAAAATCTCTCCCGTCTCGGCTTTGTCCGAGATTTGAGCTACGAGACCTAGGCTACCTGAGAGACCGGGTCAAGAATAGAATGAATGAAGCCAGGCGAAGAGTGTCGGCTCGGCTGCCTGGGGTACAGAGTACTCCAGGCGCCACACGTCTCGGGTTCACATCTCATCTCAGCCATAACATTTAAGAGGACTTGAACGAAGTCCGTGTAACTGGTTTAAGAATTTCGTTACATCCACTTTCGTCTGTTAAAAGGTGTGGTCTCATCTGAGGAAATACTATCTTATTTTTAGCTACAGCTCGGAAGGGCCTTGGTAACCGCTGCTCAGCTCGGACACCTGAAGATTACGAGGTGTCGGGCGCGACTACGATTCTCTAGACTAAAACATTCCTACCCGCAAATAGAACTCGGAACTGTTTATTGAACCAGCCCAAAAAATCCGTAAGATATATTAGTCTAAGTAAAAGTTTGGTGTCGTAAATTGTTGCTCACCGGTTTCGATTCCTGGGTCGTAACCATTTTTTATGAATGCTAGTGAGAGTCATAAATATTTTATGAGCCAAATTATTTCATTCAAATGCTTTCAAGAGACCATACTTGTACCGAGCACATCTTGTTCTTTCCCATACATAGCCGCTTCTCTGCACATCTCGTCTTTGTCCACAGGCAATGATAAAATACGAAGTTGCAACATATTCTAGAGCTTTAAGAACCCTTACAAGCGAGCAGAGAAAAACCTGCTCTGTCTCCGCTGTGTCCGGGAATGAAACCACGGAATCTCATGACAAGAGGTCGAGCAAACTGCTGACTGGGTTACGAAAGCTCGGAGGTAAATAGTATTTCCTACCGCGAAGTTGAGGTGAAAAATAAATCTGTCTCGCTTCCGCTTTGTCCAGCCGAGCGGAATTTAAACCACGGAACCCTGTAGCAACAGGCCATGCGCATTACTGCCTGAGCTACGGAGGCTCTGACCGGGATTTCAACCACGGAAGCCCACAACAAGGAGCCGAGTGCGCTGTCCGCCTGAGCCACGGAAGCTCTGAGGTAACTAGCTCGTTAAATTACGTAAGCTGAGTGGAACACGGACCAGCTCTTAAAACTAAGTAAAAGTTTCCTGACCTAAGCCTTAACGCTGATTTATTCAACTAAGAAGGTGAATGTGTCATGTCTCCTGGAGTATGTGCAATTAGGATGATATTGTTGCTCAAGTGTGGTATCATAAATTATCGCTGTCAGGTTTAGGACTGTGTTCGGTTCTCCGCTCGTAAAAACAATTTGCGTAATTATGTCAGGCGAGAGTTAAGTGTAGACCATAACGTTTTTACGAGCCGAGCATTAGTTGGCCAAATTATTTCATTCTCTCTCTCGTATATTTACCATCTTCTGTCCAGTACAATTCTAAAATACCTTTCAACAAACCAAGCATGCATTCGAGAGATGGTAAGTTCGAATCCTACTATCAGCAGAAGCGCGCTAACATGCTTCAACTAGATATGTAAAAAACCAAACCCCATGGCACTACAGCCCTTGAAGGGCCTTGGCCTACCAAGCGACCACTGCTCAGCCCGAAGGCCTGCAGATTACGAGGTGTCGTGTGGTCAGCACGCCGAATCCTCTCGGCCGTTATTCTTGGCTTTCGGGACCGGTGCCGCTATCTCATCGTCAGATAGCTCCTCAATTCTAATCACGTAAGCTGAGTGGACCTCGAACCGGCCCTCAGGTAGAGGTAAAAATCCCTGACCTGGCCGGGAATCGAACCCGGGGACTCCGGGTGAGAGGCAGGCACGCTACCCCTACACCACGGGGCCGGCCAAATAGATATGTAACCCAGTTAAAATTCCCGGCCTCACAGAATTCGAAGCCAGAGTCTTCTCTACCGAAAGTTAGCGGGCTGACAAAGCTCATCCATATGCAAATTACTCTTCATTGCTTGAGACTCAGCAGACGGATGTGTGTTGGACATAAATAAGGCTGTGCTATTCGTAAGTCTTGCTCACGCAACATCCTACTAAATCTGTCGACATGAGGCTGTACTACTGGACTGGAACAGGATCGAACCCGCTATGTTCGGTTAGAAGACCAGTAATTCAACCGTGTGAGCCACTCGATCCCAATAAGTCACAACACACTAGTAACGTTAGAATAAAGAGCTTTAAGCACACTTACAAGAGTAGGGGGTCTTCTCTACCCCACGGCATCCCTTCAACGAGCCGAATCAGCTGCTCTACCTCCTCAGCTGTCAGCCTATGTGCAAAAGTACTATATAAGTACTTATTTTAATTTGTTTCTAAAAAGTAATGCCATGATAGCTAACTTACCATTCTCGGAAGAGATTACACCGTTCCATGACGATTTGCTTCTGATTGACTTGCACCCTGACTTGTACGTCTTATATATGCATTATTTAGGTCAGTAAAAGATGACCACACCCAATTGTCATACTATAAATACGGGGTAAAGATTTGACCGGGAATCAGTGTGCATCTACTATTCCTACAGTGTACATCTACTTTTCTGGTGAGTATATTTTGACCTAGAGCATATTTCTTGTGAAATATTGCTCAGCATTTATTGTTTTACGTTTCTACTCCTAGATTTCTAAACAATGGACCCTGTCTCTGCAGTAAACAGCATCGGCCTATCTGCCGGTCCGGAGACGCGACGGCTTCAAGATTTAGCAGTAAATACTCCCTATCGAGTGACAAACATAGAAAAAATTGAGACAAAATATGGTTCCAGAGTACTGTGCACGCTTGAAGATTTTGTAGTTTTCCTTCCTAATCGTTTCAATGCGATACCGGAAACTACACTTTCAGCACTGCTAGAAAGACAATTATACTTGAAATATATGGGCATTTCAAACAAGCGATGCCTGGTAGAGTTTGTCGAAGGCAACTTACTTTGAGTGAAAAAAATTGTGTCCCCTCTATAGTATTTATTAATGGTTTAAGGTCTATCTTAAGTGTGCATTGTATGTCTAATTATGGTGCAAGATCTTTCTTGTTGAACGTGATCTTCATAGGTAAGACTTTACTCTCTTGAGAATTGTGTTCCAACGATTGTTAATAAACTCAAGGTTTTCCTTCACTGTCTTCAGAATAAACTGTACATTGTATGTCTAAGTACTGTATGGTCCACGATCTTTCTTGTTGAAAGTGATTTTTCTGGCTAAGACTTTACTGTCTTGAGAATTGTGTGTATATTTTTAAAGTATGGCTCAAGATCTTTCTTGGCAAGATGCCGCTCAATGTTTCCAGAGTAGAGTATGTTCTGGAAAAATTCACAATAGTTCTAAAATTCTACATCCTGATTTATTTCTCGAGTCATGTTTCCCTATTTTTAAAAGTAAAATTCTTCAGTGTTTGCACCAACATGTATTACTTAAGGTAAATACAGAATTACTTTGTACTTTTGTGATTTTAAAAGAAGGTCAAGAAATTACAGACGATATACATTTGGTCACGAAAATGCAAGCATTGTCTCGTAGTGACAATTTATATGACTGGTATCAAACTAATGTTGTACAAAAACTTTTAACGAGATTTGTTGAATTTCAAGAACGGGATAGTGGGAAATCACTTGAAATGATTTCGCACCTACAGGTAAATGTTTGTCGTTTCGATCCTATAAATTCTGGATCTAAGCATGTAACACTTCCTACAGAGATACAGAATCGTCGTGCAGTTATCAATGTCGAAAATAATGATGACTACTGCTTTATCTGGGCGTTAGCAGCAGCCCTCCATCCGGCTCAACATCATGTTACTAGACCTTCTCATTATCAGAGAAAATTTTTTGAATAGATGTGCTCTCTCAATTTAAGAGATATAGATTTTCCACTTGATCTTTGTAACCTGAAACGATTTGAACGGCAAAATCCTCTGTATTCTGTAAATGTATATGGCGTGGAAAACAGTAAAATTGTAGGACCTCTGTATATTACTAAAGTAAAGAAACAAAATCACATTAACTTGCTCTACATTTCTGGTGAGTCTTGCAACCATTACTGCTTCATCAAAGATCTGTCTAGACTAGTTAGCTCACAGCTCAGTCGTCATAAACATCGGGTGTATACCTGTGACCGTTGCTTACAATATTTTCCTAGTCAGACAAAATTGAATTGTCATTACACCGACTGTTCAACACAACCTGCTGTAAAAATTGTCTTCCCTGAAGGTGAAAATAGTATTATGAAATTTCGAAATTTTCATCGGCAGGACCCTCTGCCTTTCACTGTGTACGCTGATTTTGAATGTTTTACAGTTTCCATTGACACATGCGAGCCGAGTAACTTGAAACCATACACTCAAGAAACTCAACGGCATATACCGTATAGTTGTGCATTTAATGTCGTATGCTCCTATAATTCCACATTATCCTATTTTAAATCGTATCGTGGCGAAGAGTGTACAGCTTGGTTCTTAAAGGAGCTAGACGTTCTAGCCGACCGTCTAGGTGAACTTTTAATCGAGCCAGTTTCACTTCAAATGTCAGATGCAGATATTCTACATTTTAACACATCTACCATCTGTCACATTTGTCAAAAAGCTTTTTCACCCACAGATATCAAGGTACGAGATCACAATCATTTTACAGGTCAGTTTCGAGGTGCTGCTCATCAATCCTGTAACTTGGGTTTCAAAAACGTAAACTATATTAGCTGCTTTTTCCACAACCTTTCTGGCTACGACTCGCATTATCTGGTACAGGAATTTGCAAAACTAGGTAAATGTAAATTTTCGCTAATTGCTCAAAACCACGAGAAGTTCATTGCCTTCGCAAAATGGAGGGGTAATGTGTGCATTCGATTTTTGGATTCATTCCGGTTTATGCCATTTTCGTTAGATGAACTAGTTACGGGTCTTCTTCCTCAAGATCTGCATTTTATTCGTCAACACTTTCCAGATAGTGAACATTTTGGATTATCTATTCGGAAAGGAGTCCTGCCGTACGATTATCTACATGACTGGTCACGTTTGAATGAGACTGCATTACCGCCAAAAGAAATGTTTTTCAATAAATTAAAAAATTGTCACATTTCTGACGAAGACTACTCACATGCTCAGCAAGTCTGGAACGCGTTTGGAGTAAATACTTTAGGTGAATATTCAGACCTCTATTTAAAGATTGACACACTCTTACTTACTGACACGTTTGAAAAATTTCGAAAACTGTGTCAAAATATCTATCGGTTGGACCCCGTACACTACTACACGTCTGCTGGCCTTACTTGGGACGCGATGTTACTATACACCCAAATTGAACTGCAATTGCTCACTGACATTGACATGCTATTATTTTTCGAACGCGGTATACGAGGTGGTCTTGTCACACTCGTGCAAAAACACGCAAAGGCTAATAATCCCTACATGAGTGCATTTAAACCGCATCGACCCACATCTTATTTGGCATATTTTGACTGCAATAACTTATACGGCTATGCCATGGAAAAATCACTTCCTTATAGAAACTTTCGCTGGTTGACGCAAAATGAAATTTCAAATTTTAATTTAGAACAAGCTGCAGCTGAGGTTGATCGCTCTTTCGTTTTGGAGGTTGATTTGGTATATCCTCAGGAGATTCACGATTACCATTCAGACCTTCCATTTTGTGTAGAACAATTAACGCCTCCACATTCACAGTCAGGGAATAAAAAATTACTGGCAACATTAAGTCCGAAGAAACGCTACGTGTTGCACATAGAAAATTTAGTGCAATGTTTACGACACGGTTTACAGCTCCAATACATCCATCGCGCTATTTCATTTGATCAAAAACCATGGCTACAGCCATAGATGCAATTGAATACGGAACACAGACAGCGTGCCACAACTGACTTTGAGGTAAAATTTTTCAAGTTGATGAACAATTGTTGTTATGGTAAATCCATGGAGGATATTCGGAAACACCGGCGCATTCTCCTAGTCAACAGCTGGGAAGGGCGCTATGGTGCCCGGAAGTATATTGCAATGCCCAATTTTCATTCTGCAAAGGTTATTGACGGGGATCTACTCACTCTCGAGTTAAATAAGACAGAGATTCTTTACAACAAGCCTATCTACCTAGGAATGGTTATACTTGATTTTTCAAAATTAGTTATGTACCAATTTCACTACGAGTTTGCCAAACTCAATTTTGCTGATGTAAGACTTTTGTATATGGACACAGATAGTTTGATCTATTTAATACATGAGATAAATGTTTACTCTGTAATGAAACAGCATCCTAACTATTTTGACACTTCTAATTACGATTCGGACAACATATTTGGAATTACTCCTATGAACAAGAAGTGTACAGGTCTAATGAAGGATGAGTGTGCTGGTGATGTGATGACAGAATTTGAAGGTTTGTCGCCTAAAATGTACGCTTTTTCTACGGAAAATGCCAATGGTCATTGCAAAGCAAAAGGTGTTCTAAAAAGTGTCACCCAATTTCTGAATGTCAATGACTATCGCAGTGTACTATACACCAACACCTCTTGCTTGCATCCACAGGTACGCATTCGCTCCAAAAATCATACTGTATTCACTGTTCGGCAAAACAAAAGATCTTTGGTGATGCGTGATGACAAACGATTATGGAATGGTATACATAGTCTACCTATTGGTCATTATAGTTACCAATAGGTATTCACAATTTTGGAAATGTTTTTGTATTCTGTATTCATTCAGAGTTTGTCCAAATCTTTGATGTACACTTGTTTTAATGTCCAAGTTAGCTGTATTCCTAATAACCAAGTCTTTGTAAGCTGTATTCCTCTACAGTTTGTTCAAGTCTGTACACTTTTAAGCTGTAAATGTCCAAGTAAGCTGTCAATGTATGTCCAAGTCTTTGTAATCCAGAGTTTGTCCAAGTCTTATGATGAATCTGTAAAGTAAGCTGTCAAAGTATGTCCAAGTCTAGTACGATGTACAATAAATATTTTGCACACTCTTCCTAGAGTTTTAATTTCAATGCCGCTCTCTCCCCTCTCCACATCCTTTCCACCACATTCCCTCCTCTCTGCTCACTCCCTCTGATCTCATCGTATCCCCTCTACACGGCGTCCCCTCTTCTCTGCTCACTCCCTCTCCACCCTCCATCAGTAGTCTATAAAAGGTGCACGCACGGGCAGTTCGTTGCAGTCTGCTTCTAAGCAGACTGTCGACCAAACTGGTCTCAGGGGAGGGGTAAGGAGGGCTTAGACTCATCCAACACCTCTCCCCCGACCAAGGGTTGTGTCAACAACCTCTAAGTCACAATGACCTAGAGGGTGTTGGCTCAACGACGTCATTGATGACGTCATTAAAGGTCTTTGACCTAATAGCGTCATCGATGACGTCATGGTCAATGACCTTAACGGGACTTCCGGGGTCAATGACATTGACCTTATGAATATTAATGAGATAACGGTACTTGGCCGCAGAGCGGCCTAGTCTATCTACTTAAATTTCTCTCCGAATACCGCTTTCTTATATCCATAACTCACACTGGCATAATTTATTGCGGAGCATTTGATTTTCCAATACATTCACTTGGTATTTACATATTTGTCGTCATCCGGCTGTCCTCAGTTTTAATCCATTTTCTATTAATTTCAATTTACTAAACTGTATTATTTTCTTCCTTAATTACCACGCATGTATGGGAGTGCTAATCCCTAATGCTGGACACTCTTTTCTTTGAGGAAATATTCTAAGCTATGCAAATGCATAACTTTTGGCCCAGGAAAATTCCGAAATATGGATGCAATTTTAACGACGGTGCAGACCTTCGTTTCGGGGTAATTGGTGGCTAATCAGTAAGTCGTATCACAAGTCAGAAAGCAAATGGCGTTTCATTTTGGAGAGATCTACAAGTTTTGACCTATGACTTTTCGTCGTATTTCTATCCCTAATACGTTAAATACAGCTGTATTTCTGTATTTCACTTTTACACGTAGACTATATGTTATCATTTGGCACACTTATAGGAAATAGTGATGGGACATTCGATTCATTTTACTGAATCGATTCATTTGATTCCGTTCACGTTACTGAATCGATACAGTGATCCGATTCACGGCTCATTGGTCACCGCTCCTACTGCATCAGTGTAGTATGTGCTGGTAAGACAGCAGCAACAGCATTCAGTGCTCGCAGCTGCCATCTGGTCTTCATACTATGAACTCCTTTCTTAGAAAAAATGCTAGTTACTCTAATACATCGAAGGTTTCCGGCAACGCAGGGTGGGAAAGGTTAGGATTATGAAGGTAGCAGCCATGGCCTGAATTAAGGTACAGAGCCAGCATTTCCTGGTGTGAAAATGGGGAAACTACGGAAAAACCATCTTAACGGCTGCCGACGGTGGGATTCGAACCCACCACCCCCCGAATGCAAACGCATAGCCACGCGATATTAACCGCACGACAACTCGCTCAGGCTTTTTTAAAAAGTATTTTTCTATCAGCTGAGGATTTTTTTAAATCGTCATATTTTGTATAGGCTACTCGAGATGTACAGTAGCCCGCTGGTTTTCTGATTCAACATACTGTTATTGCGTCTGTCCACATATGATTGAAGTCTTGTGCAACGATGTGACATATGAACTGAGAAAATACTGAGCCGTTCTTCCCAATATAAAACAGGTACTTTTGAGTGGTCATGAGCATGACTCATAGTCATAGGGCAGGCTAGAGTCGAGTTTAATTGTCAAAAGTCAATTAAGTTATAATACTAAGATTCATTAAACTAATAAATAGTATAACCTAATAGCCTACCAACTTACTAGCTACTTCAGAATTATGTTATGACTACCTTTTTAACACTGCAAATAAATCCATCTATTATTTAAACCTCCCTGTAAGAAGAGGACAGTGAATGCAAATGGGTATTATTTTCAAATGAGCTGAGCTCGAGAGTCCATTATAGCATACGATTCTTTCAGTCTAGCATGTCTCACTGTATGTCTCGCTGCAGCGGAAGCTCGGCTCTCCGCGTGTCCAGTGAGCCGAAGGAGCCGTGTGTATCATGCGTCTCACTGAGCCGGCTCGTTCACGATTCTTTCGATGTGCCATGATACACTGTCTCGCTGCAGCGGAAGCTCGGCTCCCCGTCAACATCCAGTGAGTGCGCCACTCAGCACTGTCCGCTGGGAGTAAGCTGAATCGTGAGCCGTGAGCTCGCCTTTCCTGTGAATCGATTCACTCGGACACTTGAATGAATCGATACACTGCTTCGAATCATGCATTCAGTAGCCAACACTAATAGGAAAGGTAGAATCATGACACTCGGCAAGCACATTGACATGACCATTGGCCATGTTATGGCCAAAAGTTTATGATTCTAGCTGTCACATATCAAGAATATAAAGCAGTATGTGAATACTGTACAAAATTTCACCCCATTCAATGACTCTAACTCAATCTAACCCATAAATATAGGAGGTACGAGAAGATTTCATAGGCCCAACCATGTAGACCACTGAAAGTGCGTCTGATGGTGAAGTCCGCTTGTAAATACGTCGTACAGTTTCAAACCAGTAACTATCGAAATAAAGGTCTGCACTTCTAGAGTGTGTCTGTACATTGACAATTTTGGCGAAATTTCCGTACAGTTATCCGTTTCAGGTGTAATAATGACCATCTGCATATATTCAGTTTTGGTGTCTGTCTGTTTGTTTGTTTGTTTGTTTGTCTGTTTGTCTATTACTTGGAAACTACTGGATATATTTCCACCAAACTTGATATTGAGAATCCACCTGTCCTTTGGTAGGTTTTAGGGCAAATATTGTTTCTCAATCCCTGAATTGACTGGGGGATTGTACGAAATCGAAACCGTGATTTTGCATTCCCACAAAATATACACAACCAAACTTAATGTAAATTTACCTGCCTTAATGGAAATTAATTTGTAAGCCTTTTTACTCATGTGCATCATTTCAATACGAGGATAAGGGAGATATCATTAACGGACCGTTTTCCGGTACAAGTCCCACCGGACTTAACCAAGAGCGGGTGCGTGTAAAGCGTATTTTTTACAACTTGAAAACTACTGAAGATATTTGAGTCAAACTTTACATTAACATTCACCTGTTCAACGGTAGGTGTTAATCGTCAATAACATTTCATGTTCCCGGAATGGACTGGCGGTTTATAGGGAACCGAAATGGTGATTTTACTCTTACACAATATATACAGTACAAGACCAACTTGACTGGAAATCGACCAAACGTGATGGAATTCCATCTCTAAAACTTTTTTTCATGTGCATTTTATCGGCAGGAGGTTTCATAAGGGAGATATCATAAACGGTCCGTTTTTCAGGTTAAGTCCAGCGGATATAGCCCAAAAGGTGTTGTACCTGGAGCAGGTTCCTTATCTATCTATGTAAATAAAATCGTAACGACTGTGTGCCTGTACATTGACTATTTTGGCGAAATTTTCGTACAGCTACACGTTCAAGGGGTAATAATGTCCATCTGCATATTTTTTGGTTTAGTTTGTTGAAAGTCCTAATTTTTACACTCCTCGCCGAAAACCCAGATTGCGGCATAATCTGCCAGTCGAAGAAGGATATTGAAATTTGTCAAAATTATACGTTTTGGCCTGTAACGGACGGAAAACTTCCAAGATCTTTAAATTTTTCCGTTTTTATCTCGAAGAATATCGAAATATGGAGGCAATATTAATGATGGTGCAGACCTTCGGGAAGTGTTATCACATAACGGATGGCACAATCCCCGTTCAATTTGGAGTGATCTACAACCTTGGTCTTACGACTTTTTGTCGTATTTCTATCCCTTTTACGTTTGATTTTTCTCTATTTCTTGATGTTAAGTAAATTTGGACTTTTCACATACATAATTCATACCTTCCATCACTTATAGGAAGGACAGAATCATCAAACTCTACACGAAAATTGGTCCACCCAGTAGCCATATATGAGCCAAATGCTATGTATGTAGCTGTCACTCAATTATCCGAAAAGCAATGCAATGTGAGATAATCTTACAAAACTTTTACCCTATTCCACGTTTTTAACTCAATCTGACCCATGAATAGATGGGATATCATAAGACCAGCAATTTAGGCCGCTAAATCCGGCGTCTTATGGTACAATCCTTTCTCGATATGATGTACAGTTTAGCAGCAGTTAATCTGTAAATGAAGGTCTGCAATATTGTAAACAAGCACATACTTTCGTATGTCGAACTATATATATTCACTGATGTCGATTTTGTAGCGATCGAGAAAGGGTGTGTCTGCTATTGTAATCAGCACTCCCCACACCGACTTTGACTGGCAGTAGGAAAGGGGTCCTTCTCCAATACCTGTGTAACTGGCATTAATAAGGCAGGCCTACCATGGTAATGAATAATTCACTTCTCGATTTGACTTGCAGAAGGCAAGGGAGGATGTAGTTTTGTTCAAAACTCCCCTTACCCGATTGTGTTTGGCTGTAGGCAAGCGTTCCCGCAGTTATAAACAGATGTACCCATCTAAAATGTGACTGGCATTAGGCATACTGGCCTGCTATTTTGATGGAAACTCACCAACTTGGTGTGACTGGCAGTAAGCTGGCTGGCAGTTGGAAAAGGGGCCTGTCATTATAATGATAACTGCACAAATCAATTTTGACTGGTTTTAGGAAAGTTTCCTGCCATTATAATAAAAACTCCTCAATTTGTAATATGTCTGGAAGTAGGAGAGGGGGCTGCCATTGTAGTGGGAACTCCCCAAATCGATTGTGACCGCGCAGTACGCAATGGGGCCTGCAATTATAATGTAAACTTCCCAACTCGATTGTGAATGGCAGTAGGCAATTGAGCATGTCGTTATCATCACAAATCCGTAACAATCACTTTACATTGGAAACAACGTATGGGGACCTCTCCATGCTGTTTCTTGGATAACGCTAAGAGACATGCTATTTTAAAACAATCTTATTTACTGCATTTAGAGTATTTACTTCAATATTCGTATACAATGCAGAATACCGTAGCGAAGCACGGGTACATTTGTTAGTCTACAATATATCACAAAAACCTAACATGTTACAGACATAAAATTTGATATTTGGAATCTCCTTTAAAATAAAAGAACCCAAATTTTTGTTTTCAGAAAATCCACTTAAGGGGTGAGGGTTGAAAAGAAGTGCGGAAGGAATTGAATTATTTATATGAGAATACATATATCTCAGAAACGGAAGATGTTACAGACGTTAAAATTGGTACACCGTACTTGCAATCTCTTTTAAATACAAATGAACGCACTTTTTCTGGAAAATCCACTTAAGGTGGTGAACATTTTTAAAAAGCGTGTTTTATTTAAAAATGAGTATCTACTTCTCTTCTACCGGTTTTCCCACACTTGTTAGGTCGCGGGTGCGAACTCTGCCGCACATGTGGATTTGATGCTGTTTTACTACTGGATGCTCTTTCTGACGCCAACCCTATATGTAGGGATGGAATTACTATTGCGTATTCCTGTTGTGGTTGGTAATGTGGTGTGTCTAGTGAATGTGAAGAGGAGAGTGTTGGGACAGACATAAACAACCTGACCTCGAGCCAGAAGTATTAATCACACTCGATTAAAATATCCGACCCAGCCCGGAGTCGAAACCGGAACTCTGTGAACCGATGAACTCTCAGCCAAGGAGTGGAGCAGTTTTTAAAATTAGTATATCTACAGTATATCTCATAAACTTAACATGTTACAGGCGTGAAAATTGGTATTTGTAATCTCCTTTAGAAATAAAGAAACCCCTTTTAATTTTTACTGTTTCTCACATTTATAGTTCCATGTCACATGTTCAAGATTTAGTTCTGCCAGTAGCTTGGTAATCTTAGCCCCAAAAGGCAATGCCACAAACGTGGTTTACAAAGAGGTTCTGGCGTAAATGAAATGCAATTTTTCGGCGAGTTTTTATACTTTAGGGATTTTCAGATAATGTCTTAGTGGAGTACCGAGGAACAATTAATTTTTATCAACTTACGAAATCCTCGCGAGCGAAGCCGTGGGTAACAGCTAGTAGCGTATAAAATGTCACTGGCCGTACTTAAGCGACTGCAGCTATCGAGCTCAGTGTATTTAGGATTTTCTGAATAATTTGTACTGTTTCTCTGTCGTAAACATTTTGAGTAAGCTTACTTTGTATTATTTACTCTAACAATATTTAGTAAAATAATATGCCTTCTTACCACAATGATTCCTAAGTGCACCAAATATATTCAGTTAAATATAATAATACAAAGTCACAAATAGGAAAGTTAACCAGAACCATGTACGATCTACTTTTGTACACTGTGTTAGTGTTATAACTTTCTACAATAAAGTTTTCGGGGTCCATCGCGGTCTACTTAAGTGGGCACTTGAAGAGGGGGGGGGGGTGGAAATGCACAGCACGCCCAAGTTAGCCAGAACTATATTGATAATACTACAGATTTTGGCGAAGATATCCTATGAATTTGTAGGCAGAGCGTGTAACCAGGGGGTGATGATTAGAAGTGAGTCACTGTCAGTGGCTCTTGTGATACTATAGGAGTTTATAGCTCTTAAGGGAAACCAGGTACAGTATCCATCATGATAGACTCTGAAATTGCCGTAGCATCTACATCCCATCCTCCTTTCCATACAACAGCGCCTGTTCATCTCGTCGATGTCCTGATCACATAATCCATTAATCTCTAACAAGATATTGCCTGACGCACGACAACACAAAGTTAAAGGGCTCTAGCAGCGATCGGTAAGAGATTGTCTTGCCAAGGCAACCAATATTCCATGTTTGCTGCTGGATATAAGGGGTGGTTATTTAGCTGAACACAGCCGTAACTCATTAAAGCTTCGATTATTTTTTACTACTACTAAAATTTAACTAAATAAATTTGTTTTGTGATTAACATAATAATATAAACAATTCTGTGCGTTTACGTGCTTAAGATTTATCTCTCTTTGGGGCCGATGACCTTCGATATTAGGTCCCTTAAAGCAACAAGCATAATCATCATCAGCTAAGATTTATCTCCTCATCCAGAGTTCCCTACTGCCATTGCACTCCCATTTCTACCAGCAATTATCCTCGCTACTTCTAATTTAACATTATGAACAAGGTACGATGAGAAAGTTGGTACGAAGACAGATCGATGAAAAAATAGTTTCGTCCGTGAGTTGATTTCTTTATTACATTGTTCCGTTGATCGGTACTGTATTAGCTTCACTGCACACTGACTCTAGAATGGTAAGGTATAATGTGGTACACCCCGGCCCTGGTTTTCATTGTTGTAGTCAATAATGGATGGCGAGGGCAACAGTCTGACTACAACGTAAATTCACTCTGTAGTGTTCTACAGTTGGAGCAGGACGATTTTAAACCGGCAATCCAAACTGAGGTAAGAATATCACACACTATCCAGCTCTGTACAATGTGGAGTGTTATAAACCCCACCTGACCAGATGTCATCATTACTCTTGTATAATGGTAATCTAAAAGGCAAGTAAGATTACGGTTTGTGTAGTGCGGATGCTCACATGTACGTAGGTACGTAGGAACAATGAATTCATATATCACAAAAGAAAGGTAATAGCTGAAATCAGAGAAAAATATATAAAGAATCTGGTAATAAAGAAATTAACTCACGGACGTGCTATCGGGTTGTGGTTTCGAGTTACTTTACCACATTCTCCCACATAAGATTTCACATAGGAAATGGTAGATGCGCATGCCACGCACTGTTGTGAACTATGACCTTGAAAGATATTTGGGTGGACTCTCTGGACCTTCCTCCATTGAAATCAGTCGTCTAGCTTTCCTGGTTTTGAAAGTATACACTTTTATGGTACACGAGGTATTTTGTATAGGGGCCCAGTACTGGAAGTTTGTAATATGATGCCTATTGCATGCATTTTGATATTATATAAGGAGCATAACATACAGAGAGTAATGCAAGTAATTAGATAGTTTATGTTTTATAACGTGATGATCTTAGTAATAATAGAAAGAGTATTAATTACAATACATCCACGCATAACGTTGTTTCGACAGTTATTACTTTAATAGAATATTCAATGGACCAGTACTTTGTGTCACACAGCTATCCGTTCAAAGCATACCGTGTGTAATTCAAGGTATTATTTGTTTCTACTGTGTAGAAAGGAGCGGAATCTTGACATTATTAACACTTAGATTACAAAAAATGTCGAGGAGAGGAATGGAGGGGATACTGCACCCATATCTGGAATTTATATTGAAGGGGTGTGCATTTTATTCAATAGATGCTTGCAAACGTAGCCAGCGCTGCGGAGTTCACTCCAAGTTCGGCACTTGTAACACAAAGGAATTTTGGGACGGAAGTCTTAATACGAGTAGGCAGCTACGTACGAGTAAGCAAATGGACAGCACTTGTAGAGATCCTTCAAATAAAATTCAGATGCCGACGGCTACCATTATTATGTTCTCACAGAAAGCCGGATGTTATGAATAGCAAGTACACTCCTACTCGCTTGACAAAGGCATAGCAGGTGACAAGGAAAGAAAATAACTTCAAATAAGGGATGGAGCGATTCCACACACTCCTTTTCATCTTTGATTTCTCCCTAACGGAAGAACGTGAAAAACCCCGCAAGCAAAGTTAAGCCAATGACAACGCTCAAATTTACTATTTTGAAACCAGTGCTTGAGATAAGTCAGTAAATCCTACAGTAGACGTGCTTCAGTTGGTTTTTGAAGGAAGTGTAGACCGTAAGAACGGTAGGGGTAGACCAATGTATGGATATGACATGCAGATTAGAGCAGATGTAGGATGCAATAGTTACGTAGAAATGAAAATGTTAGCACAAGATAGGATGGCATGGAGAGCTGAATCAGACCAGTCTATGGACTGATGACTCAAACACACATTACTATAAATGTCTTTATTTCAGCAGTGTTTCCCATTGATTATTTTATTTAGCATAGGCGGTGATTGACTGTGGTTATAAATGTGCTCGTAGATACATTTTATTTTCCTTAAAGGTGGAAACATTTCCGCTGTATTTTGATTAACGTCAGGTTAATGACAGCTTGCGTCAATTCAACTAGACAGCATCTTAGATTCACTTCTTGTTTACATTTCAGCATCAAACATAATTATAAACTTCACTGAACAGTACAACCAACATTTAGGCTATAATTTATTATGTGTGAAAATCCAGACAAGGTTGACCAACGAATAATAAATGTTTTTTAAATCTTTTCGTGTAGTTTTGGTCCCTGTGAGACTAAATATTGTCAACGCCTGTCATGCAAATGTAAACAGTGGCTGTTCAGTTGACTAGATAACAAACTAAACTTGAGGTGAGGTGATTGACCACTGGTTTTACACAGTGATGCCAACATTATGCCTGTAAACTTGTGATAAGGATAGAAATCAATGACAATAAACTTTATGATGTAATTTTTTTGGAAATGCCAGATGGAGTCATTCAGCCGTGAGAGGCCACTAAGTCTGTGTAAAATCACTGTAATTTAATTTAGATGAAGATGTAAAGGGGAGCAGTGAATCAAAAATCTATTGAATGTTCTGAGTTATAAAAATGCTCATTTGAACACTACTATTTTGTAATTGAAGACATGGATGGAAGAAGGGCGTAACTCAAAAAACACTCTCTTGAGATAAATGAGTTTAAAGAATTACAACATCAAGCACTTTTCTCAGAAATACAGAATTTTGGAATATTATACTTAACTATATTCTTGATTATTTCATAATATGTACATCAAAAATACTTATAACTTTTGCGGTTTGTTGTCAATTTTGTATTTTGGAGTTACGCCCTTATTCCATTTTCTATAAATTTTCGTTAAAATTTAATGTTATTTACATTGTTGGAAGCATGTAGACAAGTTTTACAGATTAGAACATTTGACAGGTCACTACATATTATTAGGGGAGTCACTATATCGAGAATTTTCTACTCCCACAGATTCAGCTCCTCGGAAATTATTTTCAAACCATGCACGTGCATCTGCGCATAGAAAGCTTATTAAATCCTTAACATCTTTTAATTTCCCTGGTTCAATATCTACATGAGGGACTGTGAATCTACCCAAAGTATCTACAGACCTTATATCCTTCAATAACTGAAACTCGTCATGAAACGTAATATTATAAGTCTGGCTTCCTCATACAGTTCCTTCAGAAGAGTGACATAATATGACTTACTTTGGAATAGAAAACTTAAGTCCTTTTGATTGTTGTGTCGCAAATGCCACTGAGCTGAGAACGGCAGAACATTCGGATAGTAAGGATTTAGTATCCGAATCATCTGAGGTTTCACTTGGTGTATATTCACTGTCATCTGCTGAAATATCAGATGTTTCTCCTCCTGAGATTACTCCTGCGTCAGCCGTTTAGCTTCTGATGAGTTTTAATTGCTGGCTCGCCGTAAGTCAGCATTGGAGTGTATTTTAAGTCGGGCACGAGCAATATTTGGAAGAAGGGCGCAACTCAATATAGCACATCACACGCCATCTATTGACACTACCGAGAAGCCATTTAGGTAGAATCTAGAACAGCCTCCAAGGAACGTATACATGCAATTTACCGAATAACGCCACAACCTGACTTAAGCCCTTCTTCCATCCATGTCTTCAATTGGTAATTAGTAATTGAAATCTTTTAATTATCCAGTTTCAGTCATTAATTTATGTTCAAGATTCATGTTATTCAGTTACACAGAGAACATTTTAGAGTGTCATGAGTGTCTAGAACCAATGTATAAATTGTTTATTAATTAATTAATGAGGACAGTTATTTTAGGCTCTCCATAATTAGATCACAGTGGTTGATTAGGCGACAAAGACTTTTTTGTATGATCACAATGAGTTGATACAGTGACAGTTGTTACACACATGCTTGATTCAGATTTAAATGTTATTACTTGAATTTCTAATTTTTTGATTCATTTTATTAATCATTTTAAAATAAAACACATTTAAACCTCAGTCTGTGCCAGCATTTCATTTATTTCAGTAGGATAGATTATTCTATGTCCTAATAGCCTCGTACCCTCCTATCGCACCTCAGATGAGAGTCTACATAACGATATCACGCCCTGGAGAAAAACTACTGTGGTGAGTATATTTTATTACAGGGCAGCCGTGGCAGATCCAGAAAGAAGAAATCACTGCAGAGGAAGAAATGCAAAGGTTATCAGATAACACAGCGTTCATCAGCATATACTGAGATTTATCCGAGAAATACCACCGTGCTCATTCCTAATACCAGTATGTTCTGTACATATTTCATAAAGAAATAAATGTTGTAAAATTACACTCTTCTCGTTATACAATTGATTTATTGTTTCCAGTTTACTTTTATTTCAGAGATAAATGCAGAAAACTTATGAAATACAGCACAAATTCTTTCATTTTTGCTTGTTCAATAGACATCTTCAACCTTGATTTACAAGAAGGAATATTACTCATAAGTGTTCATCATAGTTTGCATTCTTCAAACTTAAAACTTAGAGAAACTGAGAGGACTATGCCACAATAAACTGGTAGCAGCTTAATTTCTGACAATGGTTAACTTCACGAAGGTAGGAAATTATGATAAACTCTTATTGTTACAATGTCTCTATTAGCTCATATAATACGATACTATTTAGAAATACTTACAGACTTAGAGAAACACTTGGAGACTTAAAAGATGACTTTACTTCATATTAGCTAGCCGAAAGTATCCCATATTCTCCGAAGTAGCAATCCGTTCTTCTATTTAAAAAGGGTTTATTTATTGAAGAGAATACAAGGTGACAGACTAAACACATTACAAATCATATTCTGCACAATCATATTCTTTACTAAGATTCATTTAACTGCCATTACTTGCCTGATATATATCATTTGATTATTTTAGACTAGAAGTGGAAAACAGTTTCGTTTTTTAATGTGTCAACAAGACGAGGGGTGTGGAAGACGCCACGCTTACTCTTTTAGCAGCTCCGCCGGTAATGATATAATCTTATGTTTGGTAGTCCGTAACAGTTCACAGCTACGAACCGCTGAGGTATTAAGAATATATGGAAAATAATTCTCAAAGTTGTCGCGTTTCATTTCCCAAAAACAGCCCGTTACTACAAGTTCATAGTTTTCTTTTTTTTCCTTTTTTTCAAGTTGCTGTATGTCTCACTGACACAGATAGGTGTCATGGCAACGATGGTATAGGAAAGGGATACGAATGCGAAGGAAGTGGCCGTGGCCTTAATTAAGGTACATTTGACTGGTGTGAAAATGGGAAACCACGGAAAACCACCTTAAGAGCTGCCCACAGTGGAGTTTGAACCCTCTATCTCGCGAATTCAAGCTCACAGCTACGCGCCCCCAAACGCACGGCCAACTTGCTCGGTTATTTTGTTAGTAGTATGAATCCTATTTACAATCGTACAGAAATTTCAACATGGCTCAAACGTTTTTGCAATGCTCACTTTAAATACAAGGCATTTTAATTACTTATGGAACACTATAGGCCCTATTACGAAATTTAATTGTATTTCCTAAATAAGACAATATATGCAATCGCTTCCAAAGATACGCACACATATTCCAAATCTATCTCACGAATTCTGTAGATAAAGAGGGCAAAATATCAGATTAACAGTGGGAGTTTTTTTAAACGTTGCTTTACGTCGCACCGACACAGATAGGTCTTACATTGACGACGGAATAGGAAAGGGCTAGGAATGGGAAGGGAGCGACCGTGGCCTCCATTAAGGTACAGCCTCAGCATTTACCTGGTTTGTAAATGGGGTAAGCACGGAAAACCATCTTCAGGGCTATGGACACTGGGGTTAGAAATGTTTTATGACATTTAATAATTATTAACAGCAGTTTTCATAGTAGTGTCCGACTCGTTGGCTGAATGGTCAGCGTACTGGCCTTCGGTTCAGAGGGTCCCGGGTTCGATTCCCGGCCGGGTCGGGGATTTTAATCGGTTCTGATTAATTCTTCTGGCTCGGGGACTGGGTGTATATGTCCGTCCCAACACTCTCCTCATCATATTCAGACAACATACTACACTACCAACCACCACAGAAACACGCAATAGTGCTTACATCCCTCCATAGAGGGTTGGCGTCAGGAAGGGCATCCGGCCGTAAAACAGGGTCAAATCCACTTGTGCGACGCAGTTCGCACCCGCGACCCCACAGGTGTGGGAAAAAGCGGCAGGAAAAGAAGAAGAAGAAGAAGAAGTTTTCATAGTAGTGGTGGTTAATTTTTTTATCACTTGGAGTATTCCGCTTCCCCGATCTGAATTCCCTCGGAAACACGTGCCTGTGAAGCATTGCAAGGAATAAAATACTGCCTGCACGAGCTGCCGTTGCATTCACTTTGTGACAATGACGGACAGCTAGACGGGTGACGTGGAGGCAGGCGAACAGATGTCTAGCACCGAGCTCTAATTGGCTGGTCTGCTCCCCACAGCCTACTGTACGCCACACTTGTTACATTGAAGTGCTCAGATTTCCAGAAAGACCCTTTTGTAATGTCGGTGTTACAAGTGAACTCTCAGCTGTACATTATATTATTTCAATAGGGAATATAGACTATATTCAGAGCGAGTGACTGTTATAACAGTGTATTGTGCATAGCTTATTGCGTGTCTTCTTTAGTAATCTCAAGAGGTAATTATTCCTCGTCTACTCAATATCAAACCATTCAGAACCAGTTCCTATTATTATCAACACAGCAGTGTGGACTATTTCTAATGCTTCATTTCTGTTTACATATTTTTAATGAGTTCTTTTAATGAAAAACATCAGCCTCTGATGGCACGCTACCATGCAAGGGAGCTTTATTACAAAGTACAATTAATGAACACCAGGTAAGTTTACTCCAAAATGTTTAATTTTTGTACATGTACTGGATCATTGAGAATGAAGAGAAAGTTTTATACGTTATAATTCTTCTTTTAGTGCCTTCTTCATTACTCAAGATTGGCCACAAACACAGCGAAGTCTGTACGATGTTCGGCTGTCCTCATCAGTCTACTGCAGGGCCTCTCAAACGCCCAAAAGCTCACGCGTGCAGAGCGAGGCGCAAGAGCTCCGTGCACTGTGCATCGGTGCCGCTCGGTGCCGCTCGGTATGGCTCGGATCAACGCTTCGTCTCTGGGCTACTCGGCTATGCTCGGCTCTACTCGGCTATACTCGGCTCAACTCAGCCCGGATTTGGAGCGCTACGGCGCAAGTGGGGGAGAGGGAGACAGGCGGAGCGAGCGGGACAGGCGTGAGGAAAGAGAGAGTTAGCGCTATTGCTCCAAATCGGGGAGTGGGGGGTCTGCACTCTGGTCAACCAAGCCAAGTCGTCTTTTGCACCGTGCACGGTGCATGCACCACGCGCATGCACCACGCGCATGCACCCTGAGAGGCCCTGGTCTACTGGAATCGAGTCCTGTCCGCTCCCGTAAGGTCCTCCTTCCTCTTCGACCGTGTCCTCTACATCCATCAATTTCACGCTGCATGATCAATTTAAGTACGTTGTACTATTCATTCCTCATAATATGCCGAAGGTATGTTGTCTTTCTTTTCTTGTTGTACACATCAACATTCGATCCCTCCTCATGCGTCTGAGTACGGCAGCGTTGGAGACGTGGACAGTCTACGAGATCCGTAACATCCTTCGGGACAACCACATCTCGAAGGCATTTACTCTCTTATTGGTGTTACATTTCAGAGTCCATGTTTCAGTACTGTAGAGAAGCACTGAATATACACAGCATCTGACGAATTTGTGACGTATCTCCAAGCAGGAACTTCTCTCACATTGTTAATTCCTTATTTCCCGAAAGCTAGCAAGAGCCATTTCTAGCATGAGCTAGCACGGATCTCTAAATCCGGTGCTAAGTCCTCAGTAATCCAGCTCCTAAGGTATTTAAACTTCTGCACTTTTTCAACTTGTTCTCCACAAATGTTCATAAGAATGTGCGTGTTACGAGTTCTGGTAATAGCCATCATCTTTGTCTTGTCGGTATTAATTTTAAGTCAATTTTTATCCCCTTCTGCTACAATTCTGTCTATCAGACAATGGAGACCTTCAGTACTTTCAGCCAAAATAACAGTGTCACTGTCCGGCTCCATGCCTAATGGATAGCGTGCTGGCCTTTCATAACAGGGGTCCAGGGTTAGATTCCAGGCAGGGTCTGTAATTTCAACCAGAATTGGTTAATTCCCCTGGTACGGAGATTGGGTGAATGTGTCTTCTTCATCATCATTTCATCCTCATCCCGACGTGCAGGTCGCCTACGGGAGTGAAATCAAAAGACCACCACCTGGCGAGTGGAAGTTCTCGGACACATCCTAGCACTAAAATACAATACGCCTTTTCATTTACAGTGTTATCTGCATACCTGAGGTTATTGATCAGAATATGTTGTACGGGAAAGCAAATGGATCATTTCTCAAGGGCGTACCCATGTCTTAATATTCATGGTTTTGGTTACTCTCGGACATGGCCATTGGTGTATGTTTCAAGAAACCTCTAGCGACATAAGAAGAGCATCATATCGTCCATTAAATAATAAAAGAGGTTCGATTTGCCTAACTTTAACTTGAATACAGAACCTTCATCGGTGGTGCGGAGATTCGTACACGTGGTCAAAGACGTGTGGTTGTGTGCTTCACTGTGTGGGTTCTTGGGATAAAATAAGTTCCTCCTATGATCAAACAGGGATCTCTTACTTTATAGCCATGATAGTACGCCAAACAACAAAGTCTTTGACGATATACATCGATAATTGCACTGACAATGAAGGCTCTGTAATAAAATTTCAGGTTGACAGTTCGAACCTCCTTCGTAATATAATCCAATTTTTGATACTCTGGTTGGTTTGATCGCGGTTTCTTGTCAAAATGTACAACATACGCCCATCAGAATATAGGAAACTTTTTCAAAATTTGACGCCACACAGTGCCAGACCACACGTTTCCAAACATGCGTTCCCCTTGAGAAACGATTCATATTTATATGCCGCACAATGTGCCTAGCATTGTCCCATTCGTTACTGAATAACCCTGAATCGGTGTTGTGGGAATTGGTGGTCAAAGACGTGCGGTTATTTGTTTGCGTTCATTGACATTCAGTTGAGAAAGAGTATGATTATCTTCCTAGCAATAAGTGTTATCATATGATTGATCAGTATGATCCGCGGTATCATCATCATAGCCATTCTTTCACGGACGAGTATATCTGTTTACCTCCGAGTGCATCAATGTTTCTGAGTACGGCTTCTTAGATTGTTGAAGAAACCGAATAAGAAACTACAAGCTCTACCGGGATGTTGACATGTAAAATATACCTGAGCTCCCCGTTGTTGAAGGGTCTAGCGATTTTCTTTTCCTTGTGATTCTCTACGAAGTCGTTTATGGGAAACGTGCCTTAAACACTGCTGTTCAGGATGTGGTTAACCCTCACGGTGAATACGTTACAACAAATAACGATCAAGCCCTTCACCTCACCGTTTTCAATATCAGTTTTACGCTTTTTCATATTAGACCTTAGCCGCCAGATCCTTGAATCTCTTTCCAGAAATCATCACGGAAATGTTTTCGCAGAAAAGATTAAAATTACTAGGAAGAGTTGGGGTGGTGTAAGTTTCCCCTGCCCATCTGCAAGCAGCGCAGTGGTCACAACTCACTAGGTAGGTTTGTGTTGTCCATTAAAGTAGATCACACTATCTGCGTGCTGTGGAAGTGAGGTTACAGAATGAGTAAATTTGTACAGTACGGTTGCCGTTTACAAGGAGACAGGCGGTAATTGTAAAACTCTCGAAGGATTACTTTGTCATTTTGGAACATGCACCTACAGGCGATACGCGTGTTATTTGTGAACAAATAAACAGTTGTCTGAAGAAGAAGCTGTAATATCAGAGGTGTGTACACTTGGAATCAGGAGAAGAAAGTGATAGTGCCATGACTGTGAGTGATGAAGCAACGTCATCAGTAGCGGATGTCCAGAGAGGCAGCAGTTCACCTTATAAACAATCATCTCCAAGAAAAATCAAAAAAGAACGAAACGATTCTTCCAGAAGGATATACAGCTAATGCGTAAAAGATATGTACAAAATAACCAAGGGAAAAGATGGAAATTTTTATCCTCCCAGTTTGTGTGGAGGGGCTGCCTGGTCAAGGCGGTAAAAGGCGTGCTCGGTTCGCCCGGAAGGACGTGGGTTCGAATCCCCGTCAGGAGGTCGTAAAATTTAAGAAACGAGATTTCCACTTCCGGAGGTGCATATGGCCCTGAGGTTCACTCAGCCTACACCAAAAATGAGTACCAGGTTAATTACTGGGAGGCAAAGGCGGCCGGGCGTAGAGCTAACCACTCTAACTCATCACGTGCCGAGGTTAACAATAGTGGAAGCCTTTACCTGTCACTCCTCCAAGGGCCTTTGGCCTGTACGGAGGTGACTTTGCTTTGCCATTTGTGTGGTTGTAAATTACGAATCGATATGACTCCTCGCCTGAAATTTTCAACTATCCGGGCACAGGAAATTAAAATTAACATTAGGACTATGTTACAAATCTTCATAAACACGCTCAAACAACAGTGCTTTTCAGACGCGTACAACCTGCAGAAAATGATAAACCATAGTACATTTCATAGTGAAAAGACAGGAAAACATCATAATACATGACCGTACATCGCATCTCTTGGCAATGGAATTTAAGAACATAATTTAAACCCACAATTCCCTGCTTCTGAAAGCTTCCAACTCGTGATTTAAAATGTTTGTCGTAAAATAACCTTCAAAGTTAGCAAGTGATTGGTTGAAGGTTCTGACGATATTGACAAACAGAGAAAAATCGGTTATCTCATTAAGGGAAGAGGTATGCCTCCATCTCAAGTAATTAATGCCACCCAATGAAGATTTGCGATATGGAAGAACCGTCTAAGTGAAGAGAAGCAAGCGCATATTTGGTGTAGTTGGATCCATAGCGGCAACCACATACTGTTATATAATAATGCGAGGGATTATACTCTGGTCTCGGAGTCCAATACCCATTTTCCCTAAATACGACCTCCAATTTACACGACATCACTGCATTTGCAAGAAAATTTGCTAACATGATCAAGATGGAGTTAACAGTCTTCCTAGAATAAGCAATGTGGCCAGATGTACAGGCACGTACTAAAGTCCTCCATTTGGTTGACTCTTGAGCAACCAATACGTATGACGAACTATGCAACTCTGAAGGCCCTGGAGACATATCGAATTCATCAAAAAGCTAATTCCAGCAATGTGTACTGGCGGCATCATACAGTCTGCCGAAGTCTTTTTTTTCCGGCCATACAAAAGTACTTTTAAATGATTTAACTGGTACAGTTATGGCATATTCTGACAATGACATTAACATATACCAAAGAAACCACTTCTTACGCCTTTAAACGTTTGGGTATTTCTATATCTCGCTGCGGCTATACCGAAGATTTTCCTGGTGTGTTTAAGGATCCTTGGAGTACTACTTCGTATAAGGTTTAGAGGAAGTGTGTTTCCGTGAGAAATGAGGCCAACCAGCTTTCATCATTTGCGTATGCATGTACCACGCTTTTATTGTTAACTTGCATATTTGATGTTTCTGATCGTCTAGTCATGTCAGTGAACGCTATTGTCGAGTGTTTGATGATCACATTGTTGACTATTCGTTATAATTTCACAACAAATAGTGGACGTATGCTGCTCAGGAGCATTCGTTATAAATAGGTCACATAACTCGTCTTGATATGCCAGTTTTAAACATATTGTTTTCCCTGCCATTTCCGTCAGTTTTATGAACAGTTGATTCTTCTTCTTGAGGCGCCTTCTCCTAGCGGAGGTTGGCGGACGTGATGTTGCAGCATGGAAAGCATCTTCTGAAGTGCAGTTGTGCCATCTTCGGATGTCCTTCAGCCATGAATTCTTCCTCCTGCCAACAGACCTTTTCCCCTATATTTTACCTTCAATGATGAGTTGTAACAGCTGGTACTTCTCGCCTCTCATACTGTGCCCTAGATATTGGGTTTTTATTTTTTTAACAGTAAGTAATAGTTCTTTCTGTTCCTTCATGCGATGAAGGACTTCTTCATTTTGAAATTTTCAGCACCCATGGTATTCGGAGTAGGCGGCGATATAGATACATTTCGATTCATTCGTAACGTAGTTTATAAAACTTCTTTCCATATATAATTCACTGTGTTTCGACCATTCTGGCGTATAAGGATCTCATTATTTTCGAACGATCCTGCCCGAAATAGTGGAACATACAATTGGCCGTGAGTGAATACCGGTTCGGATAAGTAGACACCCACCTTTTCAAGAGGTTGCCCAGCGCTTTATTACTGGTAATGGTCATACAGAAGGCTACTCGACTTGGTACCTTCCCGTCTGTGCATACGTCGATGTTTTCTATTAGCAGCATGTAAATGATTAGAAACGTTCTACCATCTGTTGAGTATATTTAGAAGCTGGTTAAGGTCAGAGAATCAAAGAGTATCTACCAGAGAATAGTATTCTTCCATGATTAGAGGAAGTGAATGATCTGTGTCCGCATGCAATTGTGACGCACCCACTTTGCCCACAGATGTATGACAAATTTATAACGTGGCGAGTCACTTTAATATTAAAATAAATAAATGATATGTCATTGTTTCTCCAGAAACAGTATCCCAAGGGCGCCAGTCTTCAAGCTTATGGCTTGAAAACAAAAGTAGATAATTAATAATAATAATAATAAATAAAAATATGTAATGAGACTCAAAAAACTCCCAGGGGTGGGGTGAACGGAACACAAATCATTAAGTACACTTCCTTGGAATTTAAGGATCATTAATAATAATTTCATGAAATACAAATTAAAACAGCTATTTATTAAGATGAAAACGTGACGTAACGGTGTTTTAACGAAATCTGAACTTACGGAAGCAAAAGAAAAAGTGAATGAAATTAACTTTAAGAAAATGAACTGTTGCGCGAAGACTTGCAGTAACTTATGCCATAAGCTCACCAAATGTAGACTCTGTTGTCTTGAAGCTGAAGATGGGTGGATCTCTCCTACAGGCTGCCTCATCTGTTGTTGGATTCCAGTCCTACATCCACATTTCCTGTCTTTAACACTTCCTATTGTACTCCTTACATAAAGTCGTAATGAGTCCTAATTTTAAGTGCAAAACCACCATGGGTTATGTTCATGGAGAGAATACATTCGTATTCTTCCTTATTACGGAACAGTAGCGTAGCTAAATTCATAATAAAAGCCCTCCTCCCCTATACTAGTCAGAACCGGTCTCCCGTTGACTACCTCTCGTCATCGAGATAACAAGTCCCAATGAGAGTAACTTTTGAGTAGAATATACTCAGATGCGAAGTGAACTAAGTTAAAATCTTCTCCGATGTGTAGACGTAGAATCGTAGTAAGAGTATCTTCCAAGCGTGAGAATCAGAATCAGAATGTCCGAATCTCCGAATGTCAATCTGAATGTGAGTCTGAATGAGAGAATGTTAGTTTGTGTCCTCTCCAGCCCTTGTCGGTGGTATATATTGGTTCAAAAGTCTCCTTCCATCAGCCATATCACATGGTCCAGTAAGATTCGAGGTCTCATCCCTTCTCCGATGTACAGCTGTGAATCCATCACGTTGCTTCATTACGTTCATTCACATAGGCTGAACTTTACCGCTGAAATAAAGCGTCTCGAAGCTGAGTTTGAAAAGCGGGTGTTAATAATGTATCAACTGTCTTTTCATGAGGTGGAGAGGGTAATATCTCTCGTAACCTCGATGACGTACTTTTCCTGGAACTGGGCTGAAATTAGCCTGCTGACTCTGGTCACCTCACAACGGCTATAGGAAAATTTACTGCAAGTTATAAATATGCGTGATGTTGAAATACTTTACCCAATAATTTGTTTGTTCAGAATACGTTATAGCCGCGATACAAAGAAATGAAATGATGATTGAAATGGATGATAAAGACCCTATATATATATATATATACATATTAATTTAAACATGACCTATCAGTGATTAAATATATACATCTTATCAATTAAATATATAGTTCAATAATTAAAAACCTTCAGTGATGTCCCAAACATCGCATTCGCCCCTCTGAGCCTGAAACAAGTAGTACTTCGTTGAGGGCTCACACTTACACTTTGCCACTTACGTTTCACTTGTTTTCAAATCAACTGTACATTCATTCATTACTGTATACAACATAACACTATTTTACAAAATTACAACATGATGATTCCACCTACAACTTAATAACAAATAATATATAACACTTCAAAATTTCCATTAAACACAATATTACAACTTAGCGAGTTTCTGATGTCTCACTTTCTCAAATGTTCGTCATCTCTTGCTGATTTTATGAATCCAGTGTATGCAACACTTGACAATACAATTTAGATCTGTACAAAATTTACACAAACAAAATGCATCGTATTACTCTCTCAAGTGTTTATACGTTCTTGCTGTATGACTATCACTTCACACACGCTAACACATTCACGTGGTTTTAGCCTAGGATTAAAATTATTGCAAGTCTTTATGATGACTTCTTATTGTCTATGGGGAATTTACAAATTTTAAACTGCAATATTAATGATCCTCGTTATATAAAATCAAATACTAAATTACCCATACATGGCGTTACGTAAAGAGAACAGACGTAACCTTGGTTATGAACTCGTGTCAATCGTATACACACACATCGTGTAGCAAGCAAAACAAAACTTGGGAAACTCCACCTACCAGAGAGCAGTCACTCCACGCTGCGACAGGTGTATATTATATAAGAGATAAGCGTGGCCTGGCTCACTGACCTATATTCAAGCACTATGGAAAATCCATCGGACTCGTAATATATTTACGTAAACTTCTAATGTTGTACGTACCCATTAAAATGCAATCACCGTCAGATAATTTATAAGCACAAGGTCCTAGTTTCTTATGTATACGATAAGGTCCTTGATATAAAACTCCAGCCATATCATCAATAAAAACCGTGGCGAAATCCCCTGCCACATCACCTAATGCAATATTTAATGCTCTAATTAAGGCTGCAGAACTAGTCTTCGTCCCGTAGGGAACGCGCTGAAATTGATACAAGCTGTACTTATGAGTAAATGCTGTCAGAGGCCTGTCCTCTACTCTCAAAGGAATCTGCCAAAAACTACTTCTTAAATCAACAGATGAAAACCATTTTTTACCCTCAAAGCCCTGAATTAACTCTTCAACAGTCTGTGATTTTAACTGGTCAGTACAAATACGTCTATTCATATCCCTCCCATCAATGCAAATTCTAACGCTCCCATCACTCTTAGGCACAACGATTAAAGAATTTACATACTGGCTATTAGACACTTCAATTATCCCATCAGCTAACATAGCTTGTATCTGATCGTCAACTGCCTTGGCATATTTGTGTGGGATAGCATACCGTGGCCCGCTGAAAGGACTGTCATCCAGCACTGAAAAAGAATGTTCATAAACATGTGTTTTACCGGGTTTCTTAGAAAAAATCTCAGCGTGTTCACATAACACTGCCAACAATTCGTCCCTCTGGACTTCCTCTAATTTACTGTTACTCGCAGCTTCAAATAAGGCATCCTTCTGATCCTCTTTCAACCACAACTGGCATAAATTAAACCCCTCACTGGGTTTCTCCTCATATCCAGAAACCTCAATAACACTCCACATAGAACAAACATTCGTTTTCCTCTGAATTTCATTTTTCAGTTCGAGTTTGACATACTTATTATCCCACTTCAGATTTACCGTTGCATCATCGTAATCTAGCTGAGCCGATTTTAAAGTCAGCCAGTCACATCCCAAGATGAGATCAAATACAGGGTGAGGAATAACCAAACATGCCTGTACTGAAATAAAACCCTCTATAAAATCGGCACCGCAACCTGCTTGCATATTTGTTTCGACTTTTTACCAACAGCTGTAATAATGAATGTAGACTTAACAGGCATCTCTTCTATCATAATACCCTGTTTAACTAAAGAGTCATACCATTCTGAACTTATACATGATTTCTGACTTCCAGTATCAATTAACGCGTGAACATACGCCCCCCAAACTTCTAATTGAACCACAGGATTAATCACTTCATCACCCGAATCTAAATAATTATTATCTGGTTCACACATAAGGTCTTCCTTAACATCTAGGTCATATGGCAATAGTTTCATAACACAATTCCTAACTACTTCCTGGTAAGGCTGGAATTCTGACCCATCATTACAGCCTGCATTTAGTTTAAAGGTTGCGATCGTGTACCTACACTTGGCTCGTTAGTAACTTGTCCTCTGACTTGTTGGGCATTTCCCGATCTATTTTCAGGTGCGCCACCCCTACCGTTATGCCTTGGCTGAAACTGATTACGATTCTCGTAGTTTGGCTGTCTTCTCTTGTCCCTTGGTTCACTATGAGGAACAAAATTATGTGAGTTTCCTGTTCTATGCCCAATGTTTCCTAGTGCATCAAAACTCCCTAATAACTGCTCCATTTCCTGAATAGTTTTTATACTTTGCATACACGCTGCTTCGCGTACCCTGTCTGGAAAATGTCGTAACAGTAATCTGACTACATCTGAATCAGCCGTGATTCCGTCTAAATTCTGGCAAATCATAACATGTGACAAAAAATACTCAGTCATAGAGACACATTCATTATGTTTGAATTTCCCAAATACTCCCCTTTCTCTTTCACGGCTTTGAACGTTTTCGTTCCAGTATTTGTCTGTGAACTTCGTCTTAAATTCCTCCAGACTTTTCATGTTACTTTTATAGACTGAAAACCAGGAACGCGTCTCTCCCACAAAAGCATGATCAATAATGTCGATCGCCTCTTCCCAGTCCATAAACTCTTCCTCAATCCGTTTCCCTAACCGTTTTTCTACTATTTTCAGACATTCTAGTGGGTTAGTTTGTTTCCCATTGAACTTCGGTAATTCGATTTCCTTACTGTAAATCCCTCCATGACTTTGTCTCTCAGTGTTACCTTGCCTTTCTCTTACTTCTCGTCGTATGCGTGCTTCTGCCATCGCTATGCGGTTATCTACATCTTTATCTCTTCTTTCAATTTCATTCACTACAGTGTTCTGTTTTTCTTTCAATGTCTTAATTTCCACTGTATTGCCTTCTACTATCGCAAACTTTTCTCTTTGTTCCCTAGTGTTGTCTTCTATTATACACTTAACGGTATCGATCTTGTTTTGTACCTGATCTTTAAATTCTTTTATTTCTTCCTTTTGGATCTCAACTTTATTTTTAATACTTGTCACCTGTGTCTCTAACTCCTTTCTAGTGTTGTTGCTTTCTTTTTCCATTAATCCCAACAACTCACTCCTCTGCTCTACAAATTTCTTTTCTACCTCTTGTTTGTTTTGCTTAGTTGTCTCTTTCTGTTCCTCTATCTGCTTGTTAAATCTTTCATTTTGTTTAAATAATTCTTGTAACTGTTTGCTATGTTCGTCCATCCTTTTATTAGCTTCGACCTTGTGTTCATTCAAAGCCTTACTTAATTCTCGTTTAGTTTGTTCTACTTCATTTTTAATTTCTGATTTAGTTTGTTCTACTTCATTTTTTATTTCTGATTTAGTTTGTTCTACATCTGTTTTAATTTGTTCCAATTCCTTTTTTATTTCAGATTTACTATCCTCTATCTTGCTTAACATTAACTGCATCATTTCAAGTAACTGATTATTATTACTCTCACTGTTAGGACTAACCTCCGTCTCGCCCCCATCGTACTATCGTCTGAATCTAACGTAACTTCGTCATTCCTACTCTTATTCCCTTCGTTATCTTCGCTCCTAATATCAGTTTCTTCCTCTACACATTTATCTAACTCTTCCTTAGAATTACCTAAAGTACTACCCTTCAGCACGTGTCCACTACGCAGCGTCATGTCTTTCTCCTCTTGCTCGGCCATGTTACCCCCAAAATCAAACACACTAGAAAAATATACTGTGGATACACAACAGTTACCCCCAAACTACTGATTTTATCCTTCTATACCAGTACTTAATGATTTACGAGCCCCTCAGTTGTGGCGACAATTTGTGACGTACCCACTTGGCCCACAGATTAATGACAAATTTATAACGTGGCGGGTCACTTTAATATTAAAATAAATAAATGATATGTCATGGTTTCTCCAGAAACAGTATCCCAAGGGCGCCAGTCTTCAAGCTTATGGCTTGAAAACAAAAGTAGATAATTAATAATAATAATAATAAATAAAAAATACGTAATGAGACTCAAAAAACTCCCAGGGGTGAGGTGAACGGAACACAAATCATTAAGTACACTAACTTGGAATTTAAGGATCATTAATAATCATTTCATAAAATACAAATTAAAACAGCTATTTATTAAGATGAAAAACGTGACGTGACGGCGTATTAACGAAATTTGAACTTACGGAAGCAAAAGAAAAAGTGAATGAAATTAACTTTAAGAAAATGAACTGTTGCGCGAAGACTTGCAGTAACTTATGCCATAAGCTCACCAAATGTAGACTCTGTTGTCTTGAAGCTGAAGATGGGTGGATCTCTCGTACAGGCTGCCTCATCTGTTGTTGGATTCCAGTCCTACATCCACATTTCCTGTCCTTAGCACTTCCTACTGTACTCCTTACATAAAGTCGTAATGAGTCCTAATTTTAAGTGCAAAACCACCATGGGTTATGTTCATGGAGAGAATACACTTGTATTCTTCCTTATTACGGAAAAGTAGCGTAGCTAAACTCATAATAAAAGCTCTGCTCCCCTATACCAGTCAGAACCGGTCTCCCGTTGACTACCTCTCGTCATTGAGATAACAAGTCCCAATGAGAGTAACTTTTGAGTATAATATACTGAGATGCTAAGTGAACTAAGTTAAAATCTTCTCCGATGTGTAGACGTAGAATGAATAAGTATATAAATGAGAAAGTTCAGCCTATGCGAATGAACGTAATGAAGCAACGTGATGGATTGACAGCTATACATCGGAGAAGGGATGAGACCTCGAATCTTACTGGACCATGTGATATGGCTGATGGAAGGAGACTTGTGAACCGATAAATACCACCGACAAGGGCTGGAGAGGACATTCATTCGGACAGCCGGACTTTCTCATTTATATACTTATTCATTCTATGTCTACACATCGGAGAAGATTTTAACTTAGTTCACTTCGCATCTGAGTATATTCTACTCAAAAGTTACTCTCATTGGGACTTGTTATCTCAATGACGAGAGGTAGTCAACGGGAGACCGGTTCTGACTAGTATAGGGGAGCAGAGCTTTTATTATGAGTTTAGCTACGCTACTTTACCGTAATAAGGAAGAATACAAGTGTATTCTCTCCATGAACATAACCCATGGTGGTTTTGCACTTAAAATTAGGACTCATTACGACTTTATGTAAGGAGTACAGTAGGAAGTGCTAAGGACAGGAAATGTGGATGTAGGACTGGAATTCAACAACAGATGAGGCAGCCTGTACGAGAGATCCACCCATCTTCAGCTTCAAGACAACAGAGTCTACATTTGGTGAGCTTATGGCATAAGTTACTGCAAGTCTTCGCGCAACAGTTCATTTTCTTAGAGTTAATTTCATTCACTTTTTCTTTTGCTTCCGTAAGTTCAGATTTCGTTAAAACACCGTTACGTCACGTTTCTCATCTTAATAAATAGCTGTTTTAATTTGTATTTTATGAAATGATTATTAATGATCCTTAAATTCCAAGTTAGTGTACTTAATGATTTGTGTTCCGTTCACCTCACCCCTGGGAGTTTTTTGAGTCTCATTACGTATTTTTAATTTATTATTATTATTATTAATTATCTACTTTTGTTTTCAAGCCATAAGCTTGAAGACTGGCGCCCTTGGGATACTGTTTCTGGAGAAACCATGACATATCATTTATTTATTTTAATATTAAAGTGACCCGCCACGTTATAAATTTGTCATTAATCTGTGGGCCAAGTGGGTACGTCACACAATCACATTACTAACGATGAAAATCACATTTATCAGAATATTAATGAAAGTATTAATCGCTTATCAACCAACTAAGTACATAATGTACTGCGGGCTAGCATAAGCCTTCACCTGCAATTACTGGAGTGACCATTTAGTGATTTGATTTTAGGATTACTCAAAGTTGACTGAAGTTATCGAGACCTGTCAATGTCTGATGATTCACCGGCAGGTAACTCCGGACAGAATAAAAAAATAGAGTTAAGCAAAACGGCCAACTAGGACAGGCGGATGGGCTAGACATTTAATAATTAATACCATTTCTCCATAGTCAAGTCATCGTCACTGTGATGATGGATATCTCCCATTGTAATAGTCTATCGCAGCTAAAATTTACATAATGTACACATATTCCCTTTCCCTATTCAATATTGGCGAGACAACATAAATGACGTTTCTTCCTAGTTAGTTATGACAATGGAAATAGTTGCGGAGAAGAGTTCCATTTTTTAAAATTTGCTTTACATCTCACCGACACAGATAGGTCTCATGGCGACGATGGGATAGGAAAGGGCTAGGCGTGGGAACGAAACGGCCGTGGTTTTAATTAAGGTATAGCCCTGGTCCCAAAATTTGCCTGGTGTGAAAGTGAGAAACCACACACAACTGTCTTAAGGAATGCCGACAGTGGGTTAGGAGAAGAGTTCCATTGACAGTAATGTATCTGAGAAGAGTACTGGGAGACGAAGATGTTTAAAGGAATGACGGTAAGCATTATCAACCACGTTTGTAACTGATTGTAATTTCCTGTTCAAATTCACTTACATTGAGTAGTTTGTTGAATGAAAATATCCTTCGAACACAATGATAAACCTACTATTACATTATACTGTAAATATGTAAATCCAAACAACATATGTCACGGTATAGTCCACATTTATCTAAATTTTACAAGTTGCTTAACGTCCCACTATCACATCGAGGTTTTCGGCGAAGAAAGATAGGAAAGGATTAGGATTGGGAATGTAGCGAACATGGCCCTAATTAAGGTACAGCCTTAGCCTTTGCCTGGTATGTCAGTGGGAAAGCACGAAAAACCATCTTCAGAGCTGCCGACGGTAAGGTTCGAACCCACTATCCCCCGAATGCAATCTCACAGCTGCGCGACCGTAGCTGCACGACCAACTCGCTGGGTGTATTGATATTTATTATAGTGCACTGAATTAATAACCACGCAAGACTAGTAAATGTGTCCGAGGTTCTGAATGAACTACAAGACTCTATTTCTTCCCTCTCCTGACAAAAATACATTGTTAACAAATTTTTAAAATCCTCTTCATTGGAAAAGATGCGGCAGTTAAAATTTCTGATTATTTCAGCTTAAAATTAATTTCGGTTCTTAAATTTCACAATCAGTATGCAATGTTTAACAAGCAAGCTGAGTGGTCGTACGTGATAACGCGCTATATCTTTGGAGCCAAGCTCTGGATTCGGTAGACGAGTGGGCTCGAACCCCATCGTTGGCTCTCCTGACAATTGCTTTCTGCTCTTTTTTACATTTGTAACTCCAGAAAACGCTGAAACAGTTCCTATTCATACGCCACAGCCGATTTTCTCCACCTCCTTACCGAGTTTCATTCATTTCATATTCATTAGCTCCACAAGTATGGTTGACGTCAGGAAGGACATCCGGCTGTAGTAACATGCCAGATAATTTAATCTCATATTCCCTCGAACCTCACCAGGAAACGGGACTAAGGGGTATACATATATACATACAGTCTGCAATCTTTAACATTTACTGCCGGACGGAGTGGCTCAGGCGGTTGAGGCACTGTCCTTCTGACCGCTACTAGTTACGTTCGATCCTGGTTCAGTCCGGTGGTATTTGAAGGTACTCAAATACGTCAACCTTGTGTCGGTAGATTTAGTGGCACGTGAAAGAACTCCTGAAGGACTAAATTATGGCACCTCGGCGTCTCCGAAAACAGTAAAAGTATTTAGTGGGACGTAAAACTATTATTATTATTATTATTATTATTATTATTATTATTATTATTATTATTATTATTATAGCAATGAACCGATTCGGCTACTGTGCAAACACTATAAAAAACCAAACCCCACGGCACTTAACGCCCATGAAAGGGCCTTGGCCTGTCCAGCAACCGCCGATCAGCCCGAAGGCCTACAGATTACTAGGGGTCGTGTGGTCAGCACGACGCATCCTCTAGGCCGTTATTCTGGGCTTTCGAGACCGGCCAAACACTACATGGCCCATAATGAAACCTTAACTTTAGCTCCAGTGCACTAATATAATCGGGAAGGACTGTCAAATTATGCAGACGCGTGTTTATTTTGTCCACTGTTAGATTCTCCTGTCTCTAGCGACAGGACATGTGACGAGGTCTCCACAAGTCTCCTGGGATAGACTCAATGTTTGTGTTCGCTGTGTATTCGCTCAGCTCTTGGTTATGAAGTACGGCGGTAATTAGCACTAATTGGTTGTGTTCCATGCCCTATTAATTGGTTCATCAGCCCGTGCAGACATCGTCCTTACACGCTCAATTAACAAACCTGTCTCGCGGCGAGTTCAATCTAAATGGAGATAACAGTAGATGGTACCCATTACCAAGCTTAAAATGGAGGTTGAAAATGTCCTTCACGCTTGATACAAGCCATATTACTTCCTATAAGAATTCGATGTGTGTTGCCAGGTTGTATGAATCTTGTGGAGTGAATGTGTGTGTGTGAATGTACGTGCGTGCCCCTATTCACGCAGTTTTATGCAACCCGCAGATTATATTCGAACCTAAAAATATTGACCTTGACTACTCACTACAATGTCTGCTCTTACAACGCTTTCCATTATTCGTTTATTCGTGTCAAGCAAATCAGCATTAATGATAAAATACCGATTGATGGTAAAGAATCGTGAAAATTATGTGTCGCAGAAACGTCCTGTACAGAGAATATTATTGGTGAATGACTAGAAGTAGCAACAACACAACAGCGCTAAACAGCAATCCGTGATAGCCGAGCTTATAAGTTAGAGGAGAGTACCGGTGTTCGTTAGTAGGCGGTTCGAGTCCTGTGTACGACGAATATTTTTATTGCGTTGTTGATGTTCGTGAGAGTCGTGTTGTTGACGACAAATCTAAATCATGATCAGTTCTCATATTGCAGGTACTCAGCTATGTTTGTTTTTTAAGGAGCTCTTAAAAGAGCTATTTGCAATAAAGTGAGATTGTACCGACAGCGGTGCGATGGGCTTATGCATCGCCATTCGATTAATGAAGCAAATGTTCAAAATGACCACCTGCTTCGTTAATGCACATCTGAGCACGGTGGAGGAGAGACATTCTTGCTTGCTGCAACATATGTGGTGGAATCTGCCTGCAGGCTTCCGTGATGAGCCGCCGTAAATGATTCGGGCTCTCAGGCTCCTGCTCATAGACTCTTTCCTTTAAATAACCCCAGAGGAAAAAGTCGAGTGGAGTAAGGTCAGGTGATATAGCCGGCCATGTGACCGGACCCCCTCGTCCAATCCATCGTCCAGGATATGTCCTATGCAAGTGGTTCCGTACTGCCAACGACCAGTGTGGGGGAGCTCCATCCTGCTGGAACCACATCCGTAACCGTGTCATAAGGGGCACATCCTCCAATAAGAGTGGGAGGTACTCACGAAGAAACTCTAGATAGCGTCGTCCCGTGAGGTTTCCTTCGAAGAAATATGGTCCAATTATCTTGTCACCTAGTATCCCGCACCACACGTTGACGCCCCATTGTACCTGAAATCGAGCTCCCTTGATCCAGTGAGGATTTTCAACGCTCCAGTAATGGAAGTTGTGACGATTAACAGTTCCGTTGTTGTGAAATCTGGATTCATCACTAAAGAGAATGTCCATTAAGAAATTCGCATCAGCTTCAACTCTTTGTAATATCCATTGCGAAAATTCTATCCGTTATGGAAAGTCATCTCCGTGAAGTTCCTGGTGCAGCTGTTGATGGAAAGGGTGGAATTTATGGCGGTGCAATATTCGCAGTACAGATACATGACTGATGTTCAGTTCATTTCCTATGGCCCGTGAGCTTGTGTGCGGGTTGTATGCAATTGCATTTTGAACAGCTTCGTCGTTATTTCCAGACGTCACTGGAGCATCCCGAACGGGGGGTAATGTATGAAATGACCCCGTTGCACGCAACCGTCTTTCAACACGTCGAAATGTATCTGCAGTTGGCAGCCTTCGTCCAGGAAATCGTTCTTGATACAAGCGTCTGGCTTCCCGTGCATTTTGCCTTGCTTCTCCATAAAGTAGTACCATATTCACATAATCATCCCGTGAATACATAATGTTTGCTTTCGTGCTAACCGTACAGTACGTGCTCACACGTTGCTGCTAGGATTACGATATGCTGTTTCATGTGGCCTACGTAGGAAGTGTAGACCGCTGTTAGTTGGTCTTCGAGTCGAACGTGCGCAGTTGCTTGGTTGAATGGGTGGGTCAGAATGTTGACAACACGTGCACTGCGCTTCATTCCCTGTAGTCGTTTGCTATATGGCAGTCGCATGTTATTATTCCTTTCGTATGTATGCTTTCTTTTTAAAGGTGGAAAATTACTTTTGAGACTTAAGAACGTTAAATATTTATTACTAATGGCCTTACAAGTATAATATAAAAATAAAATTGAAAAGCTCGTGACTAGATTCGAACACTAAATGCCTGCTAACATATCGTATGCTCGCTGCGATTGGTCCCATGTAGCCACTGCAGGCGACAAATAATTGGTCTCGTAGCTCTGTACTAATGGAATTACCTAGGCTATCGCTTCGATACTGATCGTTGATATTAAAAGTTCTGAACTCGAATGTGCAAACACCACAGTGAACTAAAGAATCGCGTCTCTCTTACGCCCAGATAGTTGCAACCATTTTCTACGCGTTACTTGGTTGAATGAGTCCAGCGTTATGTTTCATGTGGTATTCACAATCGGTGTGTATGTGGCGATATTTATGATACCTGTTTATTATAACTTCCGTAAGAAGAATATCGGAGACTTCAGAAAGGTCTTCGTAAACGATGCCTAGGCGAATACGAAATGACATTAAAAAATGCATGACTCAAGAATGGCTGGAACCCTTCCTGCTTCAAGTAACCTATCGAGGTACGTCTTCCATACGTAATTCCGCGCAGCTATTTGCAAAATACAAGCGCCATCCTTGTAACTCTGTATTCACGAGGAGAGTGGAAGTTCCCGCTTCGACAAGTTACTGATGAGTTACAGCCTTATGGTCCCGTTTTATGCCTTTTTTGATCGCTCTAACGGTAGTAATTACATGGCGTAAGCTATCACATCCGCTGTACAGCATTTGCGTGCCACAGATTATAAACTACAGTGCAAAACACGTTTCTATCAATTTCGATGTGATGAGACTGTACAAAATGGTGGTGCATTGACATGTCTGTAATTGGTCTTACCCTATCACGTTTTCTATGATACCACGACCGCCCTTTCTATCAAAAGAAAATGGCCTCTCGGACCAATCAGGTGCGCAATTCTCTACCGACAGCTATAGGCGTGTTTATGGTTTGTACAGTATAGTAACATTTCGTAAAAATTAGTAGAGTATTGGACACCGCTCTACATACAATGGTACAGTGTTTTTGAGATGGACCTCACTTACTGCCTCTTGTACCATTTTTCCATTGTGCGGAGAAGTCTACATCGGGTTAACTGCACATAACATTGCTGTAAGGTGTTGCGCAAGATGGGACTAAGAGGCATTTACGTCCTAGCTGGTTGCATATATTCGGGAAAAAATAGGGGCAGCTGTACCACCCGGTATATTATTCTTATGTTAATTTTCGTCATGTTACTTGTAGTTTGTAAGGTAAGATTATGAATATTTTCCTCAGATGCACACTGTTAAACAAGTCTGGTTAAGTGTGAGAGAACACCATGAGTCCTAACATCGCCACTACAAGTAAAGGCAAATATAATAATATGAATACTATTATTACTATTATTATTATAAATATTAATAATAATAATAATAATAATATTGTACTCCCCAAAAATCTAACTATTATTCAGTGATTGATCTCATCCTACTGACTATTATTCGCAAATAATAAACTTTTTACATTATACAGTAATTCATAAAACAATGATTAAACCAAAAGCACTATATGCATCAGAAACACTGAACATGAATTTCAAAGGACAGATGGAGAAACTAAACCAGGGCCTCTCAGAGTGCATGCGCTTGGTCCATGCACTGTGCACGGTGCAAAAGACGACTTCGCTTGGTTGACCAGAGTGCAGACACCCCCACTCGTCGATTAGGAGCAATAGCGCTGTTACGCTCGCTCCCCCTGTATCCCTCTTCCTCACTTGCTGCGTAGCGCTCCAAATCCGAGCCGATTTGAGCCGAGCTTAGCCGAGTAGCCCAGAGACGAAGTATTGGTCCGAGCCGTGCCGAGCCGGAGCGATGCACAGTGTACGGAGCTCTTGCGCCTTGATTTGCACGCGTGAGATTTTGGGCGCTTGAGAGGCCCTGAACTAAACGAAACTTGAACAACTCGCAGATACAATGCAAAAAGGTGGATACATGTTTACGGTCATCTTCTCAGAAAGAACTTTAATAAATTAACCAAACAAATCTTTAACTTCTTCCATAATCGCAAAACAAAACGCAACTGATTTAAATAAACTGAAAAAGACCTAGTAGACTTAAAAATTACAGAAAATTCACTATTCGATCGAACAGCTAATGTAATAACTAAAGACGAAATTGTAAGTTTCCAAGACAAACCTATTATCTCGGATGACGAGTGGAAAAGAACAGAAAGAATGAATGAAGAAATACTGGGCACTAAGAAAAGAACAACACACACAGAAATGATTGATTCAACGTTCCCCAAAGAGGGTGAGCCGAAAGAAGAATCCATATGATAGAGATTTAAATACCTAGGAGAAACTGGGCTGACAGAAAAAAGAAGCAATAGGATGTCGTATAAACAAAATGAATTTAGCATACAAAGAAACACTAAGTCCACAATAAGCAGAATATTTCGATTATGGAACATTGAGACATTAACACACCGTGATCCACCCTGAATCCTTATACGCAGTAGAAACTCCTAACCTAGTCAGAATATGAGTACTTAAGAGATTAGAAATGGTCGACGAAAGATTCTCAAGAAAATGCGACCGCGAAGAACAGAATACTTCTGAAGACTTTTGAAGACTTTTGAAGACTTTTTGTTTGTTTACAATTTTGCTTTACGTCGCACCGACACAGATAGTTCTTATGGAAACGACGGGACAGGATAAGGCTAGGAATGGGCAGAAAACGGCCGTGGCCTTAATTTAGGTACTGTCCCAGCATTTGCTTGGTGTGAAAATGAGAAATCGCGGAAAACTATATTGAGGGCTGCCGACAGTCGGGTTTGGACCCACTATATTCCGGATGCAAGCTCACAAATGCGCGCCCCAAACCACATGACCAATTCGGTCCGTGGAACACCAGATATATCCCAGAGTGACATTTTAATTTAAAAATTCAGGCTTTGACTGGTTTTCAGTACAGAACCAGGCTCCGAACAAAATCATCGTGGACAGAAGTGCGAAGAAGGTTGTAAAGTATGAGAATGGAAGAATATTGGACAAGGTGAAAGACCAGAAGAAATGAAGCTGATACGAATTAACGTAGTCCTCGCATGGCCAAAAGGAAAATAAGAATAAATACGACGTCTAAAAGATGTATATGTATTCTGTTTCACTATTAACTATAATTTCCGCAACAATATATCGGGACACACTCGTATTTGTGCTGACCGTGAGAAAGTTCTATTGACATATCTGAAAACAGTAATGGAAGACGAGGTGGTGTTTAAAGGGATGGCGATAATCATTATTAACCACGTTTGTAATTGATAGTTACAAATTCACTGTTCAAGTTCACTTACAGTATGTTATCAATTTTGTTAAGTGAAGACGCCCTTTGAACATAATAATAAACTAATTCATAGAAGGCGCGTACTGCAAATATATCAATCAAGATAGGACACATCACGCGGACAGCACATGTCTAATCATTACCAGTAAGATAAATCAAGTGTTTCTTACGTAAATATGGAAATCTAGCAGAAGCAGCTAGTTGCTTTACGTCGCACCGACACAGATAGGTTTTATGGCGACGATGGGACAAGGAAGGGCTAGAAGTGGGAAGGAAGCGGCCGTGGCATTAGTTAAGGTACAGCCCCAGCATTTGCCTGGTGTGAAAATGGGAAACCACAGAAAACCATCTTCAGGGCTGCCGACAGTGGGGTTCGAACCTACTATCTCCCGAATACTGGATACTGGCCGCACTTAAGCGACTGCAGCTATCGAGCTCGGTAATATGGATATCTTGCGGAAGAAAACCTATTGTTGTCTACGGCAATGGGCCAGATCATCTACACGCAAGTGAATACGATCATTCTGTGAAAGAACAGAAGTCACTGTTGAATTACTTTTTAGGAACAGAGCTCTAAGAATGTATTCCAACTTTGGTCAAGAAGACATTTTACGTTATACTGGTCAGATGAAAATATTACACTCACCATAACTGGCATAACAGATTAGTAAATCGCAAAGCTGAGTACGTCAGAGAGTATAGCGCAGGTCTTTTTTTTTTTAAATTGGTGGGTTCGATATTGGCCCAACTCGATGATATTTGAAGGTATTCCGATAGGCCAGCCTCATGTCGGTGGTTTTCCTGGCACTTAAATTAACTCATAGGGACAAAATTCCGGCAAATCAACGTCTCCGAAAGCCATAAAACTAATTAGTGGAACGCACAACCAGTAATAATTTTTATTATTATAATTATCATCCGGTGCAGGAACTGAAAATAACGTGTACCGTATGTCTAATAAAAATAAAGAGGAGTGGAAGCCACAAAGCACAACGTAGAAATGATATAAATGGAGGTCGTGCACCCTCTGTCTTTACAATGTCTATTTAAATCTTATTTAGGCACAGTTTTCTGAGAAACTACAAGTAGTACCTTTATGGAAATGTGTTTTTCTCTTCACATATTGTTTGCTCCATCTTGGTTTACCACCTCCAGTTAGTCTAGAACAACAAGTATACTTATCACTTTGTTATAATAATAATAATAATAATAATAATAATAATAATAATAATAATAATAATAATAATAATAATAATAATAATAATAATAATAATAATAATAATAATAATAATCGTACGGCCTTAGCTACCATGAGCAGACATTTTAATTTGACACCGTCTGGCTGTCACGCCGTTAATTTCGACGTTCCGTTTTACTGTAGGTCTACTAGATGTCAGACAGAGTAAACCGAATCTCTCTTGGGCGTCTGTGGCTAAGATTTAATTAGTTTTGTCGTGTAAACATCAAATGTGTCAGCATAGATCTTTTACATGCCGACATGGAGTGTCGAATGGAATTTTTTCCGCCCTTCAAAAATCCGACTACCTCTGCCAGGTTTGAACCAGCTACCTTGGGATCCTGAGGCCGACACACTACCACTGATCCACAGAGGCATGCAACCATATTCAAGGAATACATACGGCAATGAGTTAATACAAATCGCCACTTCTGTGTCCGGTTCCATGGCTAATTTGTTAGCGTGCTGTCGTTTAGTCAACGGGATTCCGGGTTCAATTCTCGGCAAGGTAGGAAATTTTAACCATCATTGGCACGGGATCTGGGTGTATGTATCGTCTTCAACATCATTTCATCCGCATCGCGACGGGCAGGTCGCCTACGGGCATAAAATCAAGGGATCTGCATGGCGAACCGAACTTGTCCTCGAACATTCCCGACACTAGAAGCCATACGCAATTACTGCCACTTCTGTTTGAGACTTACTTCAATTAACGCAATATAATATACGATAAATCTTTAGAAATTTTCGTTTAAATTTTTAACGAATTAAAATTAGATAGATAGATTAAAGGAATGGCTTCTTGGCTGAATAGTCAGCGTTGGGGCTTTTGGTCATAGGGTACCGGCTTCAATTCCTGGACAGTTTGTGGATTTTAATTGCGTCTAGTTAATTCCTCTGACTTGGTGAATGTGTCCTCATGTTTGTCTTAACACAGCCCTGTTCATATACACACAACACACCTCACTACCAAACACCACAGAAATACGCAATCACGAATACATCCTTCCATATAGGTTTGATATTAGGAAGGGACAAATCCACATGTGTGACACTGTTCTTACCCGCGACGTCCTCAGCGTGTGGGAAAAGCGGAATAATAATTTTAATAATAATAATAGTCCGCCTCTGTGGTGTAGTGGTTAGCGTGATTAGCTGCCACCCCCGGAGGTCCGGGTTCGATTCCCGGCTCTGCCACGAAATTTGAAAAGTGGTACGAGGGCTGGAACGGGGTCCACTCAGCCTCGGGAGGTCAACTGAGTAGAGGTGGGTTCGATTCCCACCTCCGCCATCCTCGAAATGGTTTTCCGTGGTTTCCCACTTCACCTCCAGGCGAATGCCAGGATGGTACCTAACTTAAGGCCACGGCCGCTTCCTTCCCTCTTCCTTGTCTATCCCTTCCAATCTTCCCATCCCCCTACAAAGGCCCCCTGTTCACCATAGCAGGTGAGGCCGCCTGGGCGAGGTACTGGTCATACTCCCCAGTTGTATCCCCCGACCAAGAGTCTGAAGCTCCAGACCACTGCCCTTGAGGCGGTAGAGGTGGGATCCCTCGCTGAGTGCGACGGACAAGCCGAACCTGGAGGGTAAACAGATGATGATGATAATAATAATAATAATAATAATAATAATAATAATAATAATAATAGTGGAGTCTTAACTGCTTGACGCTGAAAACGCCTGATGTGCAAAACGTAAACCAAAGCAAAACCATCTCCGTAAAGGGCTGAAAAAACCCTTGGAGGAGTGACAAGTAAAGGCTTCCACTATCAGCAATCAGTCGTCTGACTGTGAGATAGTGGTCCCGGTCTAGAATGCTAAAAATAACAACGAGGATTCATCGCACTGATCACACTTTACCTCGTAGTCCGGGGGCCAAATTTAACTGCAGGTAACCTGGTGAAGGCTGATCGAAATTCACGGCCGTGGACCTCTCCAAAAGTTGGTCTTGTTTGTACATTTGTCGATTTCCTGGCGAAGAATCGAAATCACGTTCCTCCGGGTGGATGAAGCACGTCTGTACCACCTCGATCAGGCAACCCGTATAGTTAGCTCAGTGGCAAAATTAAATGTAAAGTACTCAGGCCATAACAGTGAAGATTTCTACTCGAGTGTGAATAACATGTTGCACTATAAATAGGTCTATGTATCACACATTATGCTCCCAGAAGAAAACTACAATTTAATTTAATTGATCACAAACGTGAAAATCATATAAACTCTTTTTGGCCTTTCAATTGTGAAATTACCGGCGTTTTGGCCATAGTGTAGCAGTGGGTTCATTAGTTGGAATGCTACACCTTTCCAAGACACTGGCGGCTAGTGCGCTGTTGAGGCACCACTGCAAGCCTCCTATGTAGGGAAATTTAGTGACGGCACACTAAGGGAAGCATGCACCTTCACTTGTATAAATGCCTGCCTTCGGTCTTTATAACAAATATTAAGTTCCCTGAAGGAAACCATAATTCAATTTCATCGATTTCAAATGTTAAAATCATTTGAGCTCTTCGCGCATTTTCAATAGTGAAATTACCAGGTTTTCTCCTCAATGTAGCAATATGTAGGTCTATGTAAATGATAAAATGTGTTCTTAGCTGGAGGAAAAAAATGTTGAAAGGGAATAAATGTAACAACAATTGTTAAGTATATATTATGTAGGATAAATTTTGCAATTTTTCCATTTCAGTTAGAAAACAAAGTGTTACCAGTGATTTCAGCAGATTATTGTGAAAATTGAGAGAACAAATAACAAATAGCAAGGCACTGCGTCTGTTATCGAACATTCTACTGGGCACTGAAAGAAGATTGCATACTGCACGCCTTTGCACCAAACAATACGCTACGGGAAAGAAATATGAAATTCGTGTTAATGATCGCCATATATCACGGGCTATCTGAACGCATTGTTGGAGCCAGCAGTTAAGTACCAGCCAGATAAGTCTCAGCAAATCATTACCTCAGTCTCCCCTATTGTGGGAGCTCTATAACCAGATGTCTTGTTAAAGGATTGAACACCCATGATATCTGTGATGTGATCTCTGAATTGGTTCCTATTTCAATGTCATGTGAAAAAATCGGTTTGTATTAACAACGTGCAGTGTCGGAGAATATAATGATGAGTCCAGATGTATTGGCATATTTCAAAATCTTCACTGTACTGACCTAAATACTTCACATGACTTATATATTTGGTGGGGATGAGACTATTCGTGCTGCCTAGCAGAGGCGATAAAGGCATACGAAATCTCAGCTAGGAGTTATTTGACAGTGGTGTACATCCGAAAATGGTAAAGGAAGTTAGCGTGACGTATATCCATTTTTATTACAAACTCTTATGCCTTTCGCGTTCAGTATACAAGCCTCTGTGTATTTACTAAAGGGCTCCAAAATCATCTTTTTGTAACAAGTTATTATTATTATTATTATTATTATTATTGTTATTATTATTATTATTATATTATTCCGTAAATTACGTGGCTTGCAGAGGTGCGAGAAGATGCCGGGGTGAATGGGCGGACAAGAAAATTACTGGAGCATGAGTTAAAGCACTAAATTTGGAAATTTTATTGTTTTTCCCTTCCCTTTTTACTTTAAAATTTGATAAATATTATATATGAATAAACAGTAATAATATAATAATGAGCTCTTCAGCTCCCACAATAGTGACTTAAAGTCAAAAAGCAGGTACAGAATTTCAGAGAATTACCAACACGATAACATACAGGGAAAGAGCATTATAGTTCTGAACAGGTACACTATCTTGTAAGAGCATGTTTGTTCCACCAGTTAACATAGCTTATTAGTATGAGATCCAAAATTAATGTAGTACAGCCTCTCGTAGGCATAAGTTTCTTACAGAGCACAAGGATATACTTGACGAACTTCAAAGTAGGTTATAGCCCTGTTTGGGATTATCTTCTGCTCAACAGTTTTTCACTTTCTTTTATACGAACATAAACAGGGGCAATAAGTGACCAAACTAAATGGCCTTAATGTCAAAAGGAGAAGGTTGAATATGATTGGTCATGAAAAAAAGGGTAGGAGGTGACACACTTGCATTCCTTCTAGAAGTTTCTAAAACCCTAAGTGGGCCTATGCCTCTATGACACAGAGGCTAAGCCTATTCTACGCCTGGGCGACTAAATGAAAAACATCAAATTCCAATAGAGTATTAAGAATTTTAGATGATTAGAAATTTTAATCACCCCATACCCAGTTGAATGGGAATCAACAGAGGGAAATCACTCTTTGTTCCCTTACATTATATGTTTCCCAGCAGGTATTTGAAGAGAGTCTTCATACTTGCCAAAAGTATACATTTAAACCATGAAATTATAACTTTACATGAATGAAAGAAGTTTTAAACATTCCCCTCAAGCTATCTGCTGGAGCTATCACATGTTAAGAAAATTCTGCCATTACCTAAAGTTGCAGGGCCTTCCGAACACCGACCTGTGGCCCCTGTCTCCTTTGTACACGTCACACACAATTGACTGGAGCGATGAAGAAGAAGACACAGCCCTAAAGTGCCCAGCTTCTATAGTATTTCGACGGAATGTTTCCAGATTTTTTTGCAGACAGGATGAATGCCCGTACACACGCCCAATTTTGATTGGCTAGAGAAAATTTTCCAAAATTTTTTATTGGTTGATAGATAGAGGAGTTGGTAGGGGAAGAAGTGTTAACAACCTTGACACAAGTGCAAAACAATCTTCAAAACTAAGGTTAAGTAACAGTGAAAATCAATTTTCCCTTAAGAATTAATTGTCCTTAATCCCGCCAGAGGGAGCATTTAGGCCGATGGTAAAGACATCTGATAGTTGCAACCCCAAGTATCTTGCATAACATTAGTTCAGGTTCAATTACGTAGATGCCCTTATAGTAGGCGCGCAATTTAACAGGGGAGAGAAGGTGTGCCCCCGGTACAATTATTATTAGATCGCAGAGGTTATTATTGTTGTAAGTAGAGTTACAACTAGACAAGCATTCTCTCTTAACTACAATCAGTAAAAAAAGGGCAGAAGTACAACACTTCGAAGAATGGAGGATTCCTGATGCCGTATATGTCGGAAGAAGACAAAAGTTCACCAAGTGCGGATGAACTGGGGAAATGAATCTGAAGTGCCTGGCACAGGTAAGTGGAATTAATATCAGACTAAGCTAGGGCCTCTATAGCCAGCAATCCTGCTCCCAAGTTCGGTGCCCTTTTCCCCCAACCTTCATAAAAGTTATATAATTGGGTGGTTCTAATATTAGTAATAGTAGTGTCAGTACTTCTTATTGCTATTCCTGTTATATAATTTTTGCTACAGCAAGTGTGTTGTACGTACAAATATATTAAGTACGATCTCCTTTCTAGTTCAGAGCATAAAGCTTCTTTGCAGCTTATCCTTGTTGCTTCGGGCTGATGTGACACGTCCTTGGTTGGCGAGCAACCGAAGTTCCGCTGTCATTTGAGTAGGCATTGCCAAGCCTTGCCAAGTCTACTGGAATGACCATTGAGAAAGCTCACTGGCGTGATGGCGAAGTGTCGGCCATTCACCAACCCAGGACACGGCAAAATAGACCGAAGCATCATGGACAACAGCATACATATTCCTTTCCTTATATTAGATGGCAGTTTCCACATGAAGGAAATACTCAAAACGTTTTAAAATATTTTCGCCTTTCATCATTTGAATACGATAAACTCATTGTTAGTCACATTTTTATTTACTGTTGTTTTCATATATCATGTTTACATTTAGTTAACTGGAAATTGCTGTACAATTTGGTACGAGGACTGATAAATACTATATTTATGTTTCAGCGGTCCATGAAGAATCATGAAGTGAAATAGCCTGCAAAACCTGTTGCACATTCTCAAAATTGAAATTTAACCCAGGCTTTCAGTGACGAATGGTTTTGATAGAAACTGTTGTGTTTTATTACTGAGCTTCAGATGTTTATGAGGAAATGTTGCATTCTGTTCCAGAAATAGACACGCAAATATGAAATGTTAAAACGTGTTGTGAACTCTGTGGAATCAGATCTGTTGGTCAATAACGGTTCGGCGACAGTTCGTATAATTCAGAGACACGAATTTCCAGAGTAACATCCGACGACAAAATATAAAATGAGCACAGTATGAAAATTCCCAACAGTGCTGTTCATCTATATTATGTAAAGATTTCATACATCACTGTGGGAATTTCTGAAGTTTGAGTTCCACAAAAATTGTAATAGAAAGTTTACTAATCCTAGCGCAACGAATAGGAGTCTGTTATGAGAGATAAATCGAAATCAGGCCAATTCCTTTTCTTAATGACATTTGGAAAAAAAAAATTAGCGGGTTATTTCCAAACTATCAGGTAAAGTCAGTTAGAAAGTTACCTGAATACTGAATACATTTCCAAGCTCTTGGCATATAAAATTTAGCTGAAAATGAAATATGGTACTTTGTCGTAATTTTACCGGAAACCATGCTTCTTTTCTTCAGCACATATTATAGGTATGTTCTCGGAGGAAAAGTAATTGTTGAGTTAAACAGATTCTTGGAATCCAGGAAGTCTCTATTATATCGTCGCTCCACCGGTAAAACGTTTTATTCCACAAAGCTCTTCCCGTCGATTATTCTCCTTAAGACTGGTCACGCCTCCCAGACTCGTATGGATATGCAGTCCTTCAGAACAATTTTTGTTGTGTTCATTTTCGTATGCTCATGTGTAAAGGAAAATTAACCGTACTGTACCGTACTATAGGAATGTATGTTTGCATGACGCACTCCTAGTGTATAATGCATGTAAGGTTCATTTTCTTTTACTCGTTGGCATAGGGAAACGAATACAACGGATACTGCTCTGATGGACTGCGTATCCATATGTGGCTGGGAGGCGTGACCAGTCTTAAGAATAATCGATAAGAAGAGCTTTGTGGAATACAACGTTTTACCGGTGGAGCGGCGATATAATTCACCCAGACTTTCGGAAAGCACTCAGTTTTAGTTTAGTCTGTAACAGGTCTGAAGAAAATAAGTATCTATAAAATGTGGAGCTTATTGAAATTAAAATTTTTTTAAAAATTATATCATTCGTAATTACATCTATACTGCTGCTTTAGGTTGAAAATGTGACTTTGTGTCCATTCATATGAAAGTGTAGTAATATTTATGTCTATGTTAGTGCTCAAGTATGAAATGTACGTAAAGTGACCCAAAAAGTCCGTTAACATTTGACGAGGCAATACTAATGGAATATTGGGGGTAGAGAGGTAATAATTGACACACATGACTGGCATGACACGGGGTTTTATACCAAAATAATGTATACAAAATGACCAACAAATGGCGCTTCATACGATACACAAACAATAATTAGCATAACAATCGAGGTTTAGCAAGAGCGACGTTCTTTAAAAGACATGCTCAACATGTCGCCCGTCATTCATCAACAATACCTGTAGTAGAGGGACAATGTTGTGAATAGCACTGTGCAGCATATTAGAGGCCTGTTTCGTCGTATGCTATCTTTTAGCATCCCTAATGAGGTCGGCTGATCGCGGTAGACTTGCGACTTCTGGTAACTCCACAACCAATAATCACACGGATTGAGGTCGGTGGATCAGGGAGGCCAAGCATGACATGCCACGTTTGCAGGCAGATCTGATGGCCTCTCTCACGACAGCTCGTTTTATATCGTAGACGGTTCCCATGTGGTATTACCTACGTGTTGCTGTCCAGCGCCATCTGTTGGCCTGTTTGTGCACTCGTTGTTCGTGTCAACGAAACCCCATGGCATGTCAAGCATGTGTGGCCATTTGTACCTGACGTGTTGCTTTCCGACGCTATTTGTTTGTAATTTTATGCACCTTATGTTGGCGTGAATAAAACCCCAAGTCATTACAAACATGTGTCTCAATTATTACGTCTATACCTCTAATATTCCGTAAATTATTGCCTCGCCAAATGTTAACGGACTTTTGGGTCACCCTGCATGCTACTTGTTTGGCATGCCTGAATAATGGCACATACTTATTTCTATAAGCAGGGAAAAACTGCAGCAATACTGACAAGAGATTGATTGGTTCGTATATCTTACGACACACAGTACACATCTAGAAACTATGTCATTCCATTATGTCACCTCCTTATTTTCTTGAACACATATTGAAAAGAGGAGTTTGTTGACATAAAGGAAACCTGCGATCAAGAACTTTCAAAGTATGTCAGATGTACAGTCATATAAGAATTTACACTGGCATGCACATCTGAAGACCCTTCATTCTTGAGGACTTGTTTTAGAAATGAGTCTGACATAAGTTAAACAATATCATTTAATGAGAAATACTTACATAGGTTTCTCGACCAGACAGCTGTGTGAAATTGGGAAAAATGTATCCCTGCTAATTCTCCTTTCCACTTAATTGGCACTTTATAATCATGGTAATGAAAGTAAACTATATCACAATATACTGAAAGATCATTTGAAAACGGCACAAGAATCTATCAACGACCTGTAACGACGGGGCGAAACAGCATATTAATTAGGTTCAGGTGACTAGAATAGGTACCAAATTTCTCGCCCATCCAGAGTGTAAAAATTCATAGATAGTCAGAGATAGTTTTGGAACCCATTACAATTAGTTTAAAGGTCAGGGCTAACGGTGACAATGTAACAATTATTCAACATTGAACTAACTGTAAGTACATTATCCAAACCATTTCAAGTTCCACTCTGTTGAAGGCTAGTCTTGGCAATACTACACACCGCTGTATTTAGGCCTACATATAATAGTGTCACATGTCTGTAAGCTTATAATTTCAAGTAAGTTACCTGATAATTATTCGCTTCATATGTAATATGATCATCTCTCTGTCTATGTTCATACAAATGTAAAACGGATAGACATATTTAAACTACACCACATATTTGGAATCTATACATTGAACATTGTGCTAGGTACGTGTGACGTTAAGCTCAGGGCATGGAGAAGAGATTTACAGAAAGATCAAAACGGTTATTCCTGAATTTATCCGTTATTTTTAGGATTACTAAAGAACTGTATATGACGAAAGTTGCAGGAAACATAATTTTCGATCGATCATTTCATATACGTATCTATTATATTACTGAAAAAATCTTAGTTGCTTAAGATAATTGGATAATGTCCCGTGGGCTCTCGGCGCTTACCACTTCAGGGTCACTTAAAGGCGGATTTACAGAAAGAGCAAAACACCCATTTTATCTTTCTCTAGAGCAGACAAAAAAGGAGATACCATCAACAAGAGGGTTACGTGAGACTTCAGTCTCAGCGCTTCGCCAGTGGTCAGAGAAATTACAGCATGTAACAGAGAAGCACAGGTAATATCGCACAACTTTGCACAAGTTACTGTATCGTATCGTGCATTCGGAAGTCATCCTCATTCTGTTTCGATTGTGTTCAGCTTTATCGTACTTCACATATTCGGAGACAAATATCAGTTTAACATGCCGTACTAAACGGATGAAAAGAGCCACGTATTAATAAAAATGTGCCTGTAGATTTATTGTTACAGCAAAATCTCCCAATAATTATCAGTTTCACACGTAAAAATATACATCTGAAACTAGTATGCCAAACGTGTCGGTCTGAAGGCACCGCAGTCAAGGGACATAGTGCCTGCATCTCACCCGATAGCCCCGAGTTTGATATCCGGTCAGGTCAGGGATTTTACCTGGATCTGAGGGTTGGCTCGAGGTCCTTGAGGCTACCTGATTACAATTGGGGAGTTGTCTGACATTGATTTTTGCGATTCCGGTCTACACATACACGAACAAAAGCCGAGGGGATTCGTCGCACTCACCACGCGGCATCTCGTAATCTGGATTTGGATTTTTAGACCAAGTCCCATGGAACAGTCAGTGAATATCACTTGAAGAACGAAATTCGAATTTTACTTTCTTAGATAGAGCAGATAATAAGGGTTATATCATTAAAAATTGTTTCGTGGGTTACGTGAATGAATAGTATCCACAAAATTTCATTCTAATTTTTGTCGTGAATGGAAGATAATAATTGCTTTTGCGCGGATCAACAGTAAAATTAGAGGAAAATTAATAAATAACAGTGTTACTGGCGAAATTTATACATACTTTGCTACATAGCGACTATAAATTATACTACGTCACAGCGCTTCAGTTTGTCTTTTGTTCATGTAATATTGTTGTGTGTGAAGTCTTTGCTCACTTAACTTCTTTGAACTTTTTTGTTTTGCTTTGGTTTACTTTGCTTGATGCTTTGATTCATAGTCCTTGGTGGGAGAGTTGTTGGCTTGTGCCGATAACTCATTAATTAATATAATTCATCCAAGGATCTTGCTATTTTTCTTTCGATAAAAATAATGTTTGTATTACTTACGATAGAATTTTCACCAGCATTTCCCTGTTTGAACTGCCCGCGCTAGTCATAATGGACAAAGTTATTGAGAATTCACAGGCATAGCTCTACCATTCGTCGGTGATATCCCTGAACCTCGAGAACTAAACAAAAGATGGCACGATGAATTGACCTGCATAGTGCTTGGTGATGGTAATATTAAGGATCTTGGCTGTCGCTGAGACGTGAGGTAAAGAAGTCCATAACCATATTAACATGAGTATAGTCCTACTCGTTGGCTGGATGGTCAGCGACCTGGCCTTCGATTCAGAGGGTCTCAGGTTCGATTCTCGGCCCGGTCGGGGAGTTTAATCTTCGTTGGTTAATTCCAAACGACCGGAGGCTAGGTGTTTGTGCTGTCTCCAAAATCCCTGCAACTCACACACCACACATAACACTATCCTCCACCACAATAACACGCAGTTACCTACACATGGCAGATGCCGCCCACCCTCATCGGAGGGTCTGCCTTACAAGGGTTGAACTCGGCTAGAAATAGCCAAACGAAATTAAATTGAATATATTCCTCTGTTCTAATTTTGAATAGCACTCCCATTCGTCGTTGCTAGGTCTGGACCTCAGGAAGGAAAGAAAAAGACGGCAGGATGAAGAGGATTGTCACAGAAGGGAATCTTGTGTACAGCGACATAGTCGCCGAAGGTACGTATTATGTTTCCCTAGTAATAATGATATTTATTAATATATCGCTAATGTTACTGTTGATCTGCGTGACAGCAATTATTATCCTCTATTCAGAACAAAAATTACAATGAAAGTTCATGAATACGATTCGTTCACCTAACCTGTTTCATCTGTTTCAGTCGCAGCGCCACGCCAACGGTATTAGCAACCAGAGTATGAACTGAGAATCAGAGGCAATTTTTCACACATTCGACAAGGCATTGTACCGTACAATATATTTTCAAATCGTCCTCATCCTGTCTCGGTTTAGTTTCGTGTACTGCAGTATGATTCCGGAGAAATTATATCGTCGCTCCTATACCAAAATCACATATGTGAGAATGCTCTTCCTATCTGTTATTTCCATTAAGACTGGTCACGCCTCCCAGTCCACGAGAACAATTTTCGTTGAGTTACTTTTCCTATGCGCATGTGTAAAGGAAAATGAACCTTAAATACATCATACTCTACGAGTGGGTAAATATGTCATACAAACATATAGTCCTCCAGTACTGTAGAGTAAGGTTCATTTTCCTCTACACATTAGCAAAGAAAAAAGAACTCAACAGAGTTTGTTCTGATGGTCTGCATATCAATATGTTGCTGAGAGGCGTGACCAGTCTTAAGAGAAATAATAGATACAAATAGCGTTGTCACATTCGCGGTTTTGGTATTGGAGTGACGATATCAGCGCGCTAAACGTGTTAACATAAGTAATTTCATATGAAGTGATAGAGAAAAAAAAAAGGGCTGTCAGCAATAACATTGTACTGACTGGATTATTTAGTTGGTTGAGGTGAGTTCTGTGACTTTCATTACTAATTATCTACATTACAGGGTACAATGGTTGCAAAAATTGTCCGTCAACGAGGGGAAGTTGGTCGTGGTGGTGATTATTGTTTTAAGAGGAAGTACAGTTGGGTAAACATTCCTCTCCTAAGGGAAAATAAAGAAAGTGGTTTACACTATGAAGAAAGGCGTGAAAATGAAAGTATCCCTAGACATTGCAAAACTAATATCGTTGGGGAAGTGTTGTTGGATCACCACCCACGCTCTCATGGTTGAGAACTCCTGGGCTCCCTTTTAGTTGCTTCATATGACAGGCAGGAGACACCACACATGAATTCCACCGCCCCACCCACAAGATTCTAGGACTGGTACCTATCAGCTAGTTGTGAATTAAAATCTAACAGGGTATCGACACCGTTCGATTTGAAAAATTGTAATACCATGCGAATTATATTTGAACTTACTGTTGCTATATGCAAACTTGAATATACACTGACTGACAGAGCAAATGCAACACCAAGAAGGAGTGGTCAGAACTTTATGCCAATTGCAGGGTAGACTGACGTCACTGAGGTATGCTCATGATGTGAAATGCGCCGCTGTGCTGCGCACGTAGCGAACGATAAATGGGACACGGCGTTGGCGAATGGCCCACTTCGTACCGTGATTTCTCAGCCGACAGTCATTGTAGAACGTGTTGTCGTGTGCCACAGGACACGTGTATAGCTAAGAATGCCAGGCAGCCGTCAACGGAGGCATTTCCAGCAGACAGACGACTTTACGAGGGGTATGGTGATCGGGCTGAGAAGGGCAGGTTGGTCGCTTCGTCAAATCGCAGCCGATACCCATAGGGATGTGTCCACGGTGCAGCGCCTGTGGCGAAGATGGTTGGCGCAGGGACATGTGGCACGTGCGAGGGGTCCAGGCGCAGCCCGAGTGACGTCAGCACGCGAGGATCGGCGCATCCGCCGCCAAGCGGTGGCAGCCCCGCACGCCACGTCAACCGCCATTCTTCAGCATGTGCAAGACACCCTGGCTGTTCCAATATCGACCAGAACAATTTCCCGTCGATTGGTTGAAGGAGGCCTGCACTCCCAGCGTCCGCTCAGAAGACTACCATTGACTCCACAGCATAGACGTACACGCCTGGCATGGTGCCGGGCTAGAGCGACTTGGATGAGGGAATGGCGGAACGTCGTGTTCTCCGATGAGTCACGCTTCTGTTCTGTCAGTGATAGTCACCGCAGACGAGTGTGGCGTCGGCGTGGAGAAAGGTCAAATCCGGCAGTAACTGTGGAGCGCCCTACCGCTAGACAACGCGGCATCATGGTTTGGGGCGCTATTGCGTATGATTCCACGTCACCTCTAGTGCGTATTCAAGGCACGTTAAATGCCCACCGCTACGTGCAGCATGTGCTGCGGCCGGTGGCACTCCCGTACCTTCTGGGGCTGCTCAATGCTCTGTTTCAGCAGGATAATGCCCGCCCACACACTGCTCGCATCTCCCAACAGGCTCTACGAGGTGTACAGATGCTTCCGTGGCCAGCGTACTCTCCGGATCTCTCACCAATCGAACACGTGTGGGATCTCATTGGACGCCGTTTGCAAACTCTGCCCCAGCCTCGTACGGACGACCAACTGTGGCAAATGGTTGACCCTGCAGGGACAATACAAATGCAAAGTCCACAACAAATCCGTGGGGAAGGGGGGTAGAGGAGAGGTAATTCAACAGAAACTCACTTCATAATTGTTGAATTTTCTCATAGATTATTGTTATGTTTACTATTTCTATTATACAAATCTTTAATTTTAATTTGTTTAAATGTGAGAGAGAACATTGAGCCCCATGTTTGCTACGAATAAAGACGTTACAAACCAAACCAAGCTACAGCCCTTGAAGGGCCTTGGCCTACCAAGCGACCGCTGCTCAGCCCGAAGGTCTGGGGATTACAAGGTGTCGTGTGGTCAGCACGACGAATCCTCTCAGCCGTTATTCTTGGCTTTCGAGACCGGGGCCGCTATCTTACCGTCAGATAGCTCCTCAATTCTAATCACGTAGGCTGAGTGGACCTCGAACCAGCCCTCAAGTCCAGATATAAATCCCCGACCTGCCCGGGAATCGAAAGCGGGGCTTCCGGATAAGAGGCAAGCACGCTACCCCTACACCATGGAAAGACGTTACATGTCTATCAAATTATTTAGCTACAATCTTGCTGAAAGTAATTACACTGCATGTAACCTCCTCTTATAGTTATCCTTCTTCTCGTGCCTTATCTGGTCCGTACCTTGCCGGGATGAGTAGCTCAGACGGTAGAGCGCTGGCCTTCTGAGCCAAACTTGGCGGGTTCGGTCCTGGCTCAGTCACGTTGTATTTGAAGGTGTTCGAATACGTCAGCCTTGCGTCGGTATATTTACTGGTACGTAAAAGAACTCCTGCACGACAAAATTCCGGCACCTCAGGGTCCACGAAAACCGAAAATGTAGTCATTGAGACTTAAGAAATTATAATTATTATTATTATTATTATTATTATTATTATTATTATTATCATTATTATTATTTGGTCCGTATGTTGGTCATGTTGATCATCAGGCCTATTGTAATCTTGTTCACACATCTTCGGAACACTGACGGAGTTTTTTCAGCCAGGAAATCCGACGGCATCCAGAACTCTTTCCGCGAAAATCTAGCCTTGCATGATGAGTTGGAGTATCAATTATTTATCCTCGTTGCGCATACCGAGTCTGAAGTATTCTAGTTTATAATTCTTCACGATTTTCATCAGTTCTTTATCATGGCCGATCCACTGCTGGTAACGATGTTGTACACGTGGTCCATCCAAGGTCATTTTAGCGGTATTAATAAAAAAAAAAAAATCAGCCTTGTATTGGCAAACATTTTGTAACTCACTTGGAACATATACTAGCAATGGTTCAAGCACATTTTGAATGAACATGGACTTGAATAGAAATCAAAGTTGGGTTTGCTTTGCCCCACAGCAACTCCAATTCTATTATAATGAAAAGTTTCCACCACAAAGGGAAGAGCAAACACAGGCTGAACAATCCAAGCAATAACACCACAATACTAAGTCTGTATTTTCTGATGGGAGGTAACAGTTAATTTAGAGATCACCTCAATAATTTATGAGAGGTATGCTCAACGGTCTACTTGGAACAATATCTAAACATTTCTCCTATGCAAGTAGCCCCCAACGGGGTAGTTATTTAGGTTACAAGGAACTAAACTGAGGGTTTACTTGGTATTTGAGATGTTAATTTTGAACAAATAGTCGAACACTTCCGTCTGTGTAATGTAAAATATAGTATTTTGTACTTTTTTGAAATTCATACTTATATTGAAATATTAAGATGAGCTTATTTTACTCATCTCAGCGACCACCATTCTAACATATTAATTGACTCGTCACATTACGTATTATAGCCAATCGGTGAGTATCCAAGTAAGTGCTTTATGTGTACTGGGAAAAAGTGTATGTTAGTAGAAATTGAGGGCGGTAAGTAACTACAGTGTCCCAAAGTGAATTTTTCCACATTGTTTTGAAGATCTTAACAAATGAAAAAAAAGCCTGGCACAACAGCTTCGAAGAGCCATGGCCTACTAAGCGACCGTTACTCACAACAAAGGCTTGCAAATTGCAAAGTGTCGGCCGTTATTGTTAGTATATTAGAAGGGGGCCGCTATCGTACCGCAGATAGCTCCCCGAATTTTAATAACGTAGATTAAGTAGACCTAGTACCAGCCATCAGATTCAGATAATAATAATAATAATAATAATAATAATAATAATAATAATAATAATAATAATAATAATAATAATAATCCCTGACTTAGCCTAGAATCGAACCCGAGGTCTCCGAGAAATGGGCAGACACGCTACCCGTACACCGCGGTGTCAGCTAAAATAAAAACTATGCTGAAATCAGAACGAGTTTTGTATACACGATCGTTCGTAAGTGGGTCTTCCTACGATTTATTAATTTTTGAATAGTTTTACAAACTTCATAATATACCACATACGAAACCCCCTTATTCGTATTTAAAACATGCATTCTCGATTCCAAATTTCCCAGTTAGGTTTTCCTCAAGGAGTGATAATGAGTAAAAAACATGAAGTTTTAACGCTAACAGAAAGGACTCGTTTTGCAATTTTGTTAATTTCTGTCAGCTCCACCATTTGTTGCACCCAGAGATAATTTTCGGTTGATCGTCGCCATAAGACCTATCTGTGTCGGTGCGACGTAAAGCCCCTAGCAAAAAAAAAAAAAAAAAATTTTCGGTTGGTTGGTACATGAATTTCGATGTGCTTGGCGAACTATCTCGAGTAGTTCACGATCAACCAGTTCTCGACTGAAGACTGTAAGTACATTCGGAATGTAGATATATGTTCTCCATCCTTATGTGCCGCGCTGAGTAGCTTAGACGGTTGAGGCGCTGGCCTTCTGACCCCAACTTGGCAGGTTCGATCCTGGCTCAGTCCGGTGGTATTCGAAGGTGCTCAAATACGTCAGCGTCGTGTCAGTAGATTTACTGGCACGTAAAATCTTTCCCGCAGAACAAAATTACGGCATCTCGGCGTCTCCGAAAACCGTAAACGTAGTTAGTGGGGCGTAAAGCAAATAAAATTAACCATCCTTATGCGTTTAAAAGCTATCCGTATGGATACTTACAGCATTCTTTCAAATAGCTAGTCAGAGAAACTGGAAACACGCTGATGTAGGAAACTTCCTTCTCCACTTCTCTCATAAAATTTCGTGATCCGAACTGCTGCTATTGCCCGTGGTGCTTCGGAAACATCAGCGCGTAGCACCACGGACAAGAACATCCTTCGTTCTGTATTAATTAGATGACTAAAATATGAATGAACTAAAGCATTAATAAAATGTGGACTGGCATTCTGAGAATCGATCTGAGCATCCATTGGACTCCAACGTCTAGATCCTGTCCTGCTTTCTGACAATAATGCATACCTCTTGAAGAATTATATCTCAAATCCTTTTATACATTTCTTGTAGCTATAGAAAGGAGACAGGAGATCATTTCACTGAGAAATCTGCTCATTACTGCGCGTTCCTTCCCTTCAAATTCATTTGCAGTGTAAGACCAATGTGCGTTGGAGACAAACAATGAAGAGGCCAATACTAGATGAAGCTATTCCTTTATCGTGACTTTCTAGACTACTCTGGTAACTGGAGTAAGGTAAAATTTTAATTTCGTGTGGCTATTTCTAGCCGAGTGCAGTCCTTGCAAGGCAGACCCTCCGATGAGGATGGGCGGCATCTGCCATATGTAGGTAACTGCGTGTTATTGTGGGGGAGAATAGTGTTATGTGTGGTGTGAGAGTTGCAGGGATGGTGGGGACAGCACAAACATCCAGCCCCCGAGCTATTGGTATTAACCAATGAAGGTTAAAATCCTCAACCCGGCCAGGAATCGAACCCGGGACCCTCTGAACCGAAGGCCAGTACGCTGACCATTACATCTTATGTAAGGTAACTCCTTACATAAGATCCTCGTGCGTATACAGACGAAAGTAAGGTAGGAAGAGAATGCTGCAATCCCTTTTCTGTTAGTAACTTCTAGACACGCAAGCGCGAGGCAGGTTACTGCTACGAATAGAAAAGTTCAGCATTGTTCTTCTCTCCTGTCTGAGCCTGTTGGCTTGCGTTAACCCTAGTGAATCCAGTCCGAAATTGAATGGTTACATAGACAACAATCCATGAGGGGAAATATTCCCCTTCTAGTCAAACTGAGTCCACTGGCGAGATATATTGTTTGCAGTGCACAGTGCACAGGTTACAACATACCGAACTCGAAAGCTGCAGTCGCTTAAGTGCGGCCAGTATCCAGTAATCGGGAGATAGTGGGTTCGAATCCCACTGTCGGCAGCCCTAAACATGGTTTTCCGTGGTTTTCCATTTCTACACCAGGCAAATGCTGGAGCTGTACCTTAATTAAGGCCACGGCCACTTCCTTCCCATCCCTAGGCCATTCCCACCATCGTCGCCATAAGACATATCTGTGTCGGTGCGACGTAAAGCAAATAGCAAAAAAACAAAAACAAAAAAAGGCTACAACACATTACTTTTACTTTCATCGAATTGTCTCAGTCTCATCCTTGGCTTTGGCAATATCAAACTGACAGAAGTAAGAGAGTTCTGCAGTAAGTAACACCATTCCTTATGCAGCCAGTCACTCATTTGAATGGCCTGAACATGTCACTCATGGCGTTGATCGGCAAATTTCAGTGTACATGGCAGCCTGATATAGAATAGCAACTGCTACTTCGGTGAGGAAAGCAGCAAGGAACTTCCTCACTCCTCATACAGCTCTTCAATGACTCATAGGACTTTTATTACAACCCAAAAAGTGTATCAAATACAATGAGATTCGTAGCGTAACGGTTAGTACTATTAGCTGCCGTCCTCGGGGGTGCGGGTTCGATTCCAGGTACTGCTAGAAATTGCAAGAGGGATGGTATGTGGTAAAAATGGTACATGCAGCTCACCTCCACTGGGGGTGTTCCTGAAAAGAGCCGAACTACCTCGGGACGTGGGCACGACTTTACTTTATAGTAGTCTAAAGAATACACATATCTGCATAGTTTTCTTTACACGAGTCCAGTTAGAAAATATTGAATTGTATCCTCCATTCTAAAGAGAAATTTTGCTTATGCCTTGAACTCCATCGTCCCTACAAAGATATTTTCTGAATGTGTTTGGTTTTATGAACATTATACCACATCTATTTTATTTCTTAGGAATTGCAACTTATATTACTTGGAAAACTTCTTCTTCTTCTTCTTTCTTCAAAATATGAGCATCCAATGGTACCTTTGGTTATCCATTTAGAGTTTTTCTTCCATCTAACACGAATCACACACATCAAAAAGGAAATTTTATTACTTAACGTCGGACCGATACAGATAGATTTTATGGCGACGATGGGATAAGAAAGGGTTCGGAATGAGAAGGAAACGGTCGTAGCCTTAACTAAGGTACATCGCCAGCATTTTTCTGGTGTGAAAATGGGAAACCACGCAAACTATCTTCAAGGCTGCTGATAGTGGGTTTCTTATCCACTGTCTCCCTAATGCAACCTCTAAATGCGCGCCCCTAACCATTCGGCCAATTCTCTCGGCCAGATTTATATCAGTATACACAGGGTGGTGGGACACAACGTGAACCGGGTATATGAGCGTTAATGGGGTGGTCATGCTGATAAATAATTTGAAAAAAATTAATTCGATACCTCACGCCGTTGTCGTTCAGTCAGCTGCTGAAGTTACCCAATCACATCGCGGGTCGGCTTTGTGAACTGGTGTTGCTAAATCTGAACGTGAGTTGAGATTGGCTTGGAAGCACCAGTCGATCAAATAAACTTCGCGCACCTCACAGTTGACAGGATCACGCCATAGCGCTACGGAGACACCGGCTTAAATCCACAATGTGTTTGTGTTTGATGCTGATTTCTCAGCATGGCTCTCAATTCGGTCTTAAACCACGTACAGATTTAGCAACATCGCCTTGCAAAACCCATTAAATTCGCGTACGAAGGGCTAACTTCAGAAGCTAATAAAATAATCAAACCCCCACCCCAAAACCCCATGGCACTACAGCCCTGAAAGGTCATGGCCTACAAAGCGACCACTGCCCAAAGGCCTGCAGATTACGAGGTGATATGTGGTCAGCACGACGGATCCTCTCGGCCGTTATTCTTGGCATTCTAGAACGGGGCCGCCATCTCACCGTCAGATAGCTCCTGAAGTGTAATCACGTAGGCTGAGTGGACTTCAAAACACTCCTTAGGTGCTGATAAAATCCCTGACCTGGCCGGGAATCGAACCCGGGCCTCGGAAAATTGGCAGGCATGCTACCCTACACCGCGAGGCCGGATATAAAATAACAACGGCCCGAAATATCGGATTCATTTTTTTTCAAATTATTTATTTGTATGACCAATCCTCTAGCGCACATCTATACCCAGTTCACGTTCTTCCCGACCACCCCGAATGTATTCTTATTCTTCTTTATCTGGTCATCCTCCAGGGTCGGTTTTTCCCTCGGACTCAGCGAGGGATCCACCTCTTCCACCTCAAGGGCAGTGTCCTGGAGCTTCAAACTCTGGGTCGGGGGATACAATTGGGGAGGATGACCAGTACCTCGCCCAGGCGGCCTCACCTGCTATGCTGAACAAGGGCCTTGCGGGGGGATGGGAATTTTGGAGGGGATAGACAAGGAAGAGGGAAGGAAGCGGGCGTGGCTTTAAGCTAAATACCATCCGCCATTTGCCTGGAGGAGAAGTGGGAAACCACGGGAAACCACTTCCAAGATGGCTGAGGTGGGAACCAAACCCTCCTCTAGTCAGTTGACCTCCTGAGTCTGAGTTGACCCCGTTCCAACCCTCGTCCCACTTTTCAAAATTTCGTGGCAGAGCCGGGAATCGAACCTGGGCCTCCGGGGGTGGCAGCGAATCACACTAACCACTACACCACAGAAGCGGCCTGTATGTGTTCTAATAAAAAAGTAATCGCAGCGAATTTACAGTACAATTCCAAATCCCTGATTGAGAGGTGGTGATGAAGCAGTGGGAAGATATCCAAGTTGAGAAAGTTGCAATTTCCGACATACAATATTCGTATGATATATTACATAAAATATTTTGCCCTTGACAATGTCATATGTTGTGTGTATATGAAGAATAAAGTATTGGGACAAACACAAACACCCATCCCCTATTCAGTGGAATAAACAACACTTGATTGTTTTCGATAGACGTCTCATTTATAACACAATGTTCGTTTCTTCTACATGGCTTGCATGTTCCGAAGAACCTCGTTAAACTAAAACAGCAATGTTGCCACTTAATGTGATATTTCGAGAAAGAAACTTACCATAATGCACAGTACTAATAATAAGATTGCAAGCGAGATAGCCGCGTGGTTAGGGGCGCGCAGCTGTCAGCTTGCATTCGCGAGATATTGGGTTCGAAACCCGCTGTTGGCAGCCATGAAGATGGTTTTCGTTGTTTCCCATTTTCACACTACGCAAATGCTGGGGCTGTACCTTAATTAACACCATGGCTGCTTCCTTCCCACTCCTAGACTTTTCCTGTCCCATCGTCGCCACAACATCTATCTGTGTCGATTCGACGTAAAACCAATTTTAAAATAATGATGTAATTTTTGATTTAATTGACTTTGTTGACAAATATTTGGTCATCCTCCATGTACAATGAACACTCACAGCACATATGCAAAATCATGAATTGTCAGGGCAAAGTACTTAGGTCTATAAGAAACCAAACCAAATCGTCCACATTCATCAAGTACATAAAACCACAGTGGATCTATTTTCCGGGAGGGGAGGGAGAGAACAAACAAAACACTGGCAACAATGCGATGAGCACAAGTCAAATTCTTATAGCTGCGTTTCTCAAAAATTGCATCGCAGCATTGAGAACTCAATTGTTCTCACTTTTCAACACCAGTGCATCGCTGGTCGGGAACGGGAATTGTATATGACACAGATAGAAAGCGGCTTCGAGAAGCATCATGAAGGCCACATTTGAAGTAATACCTGAAGTACACTTCCAGACACCGCGTTCGAGCGTCCCCTGGAAGGTATGGTCGCCCGCAATACATACAGAGGTGAGGATATGGCATGCAACATGGTCATGCGGTGCTACATTTGATTTCGTTGTCCTCATACGCTTACAGGACATGGCTTATTACATCTCCCGGTCTGCGACACAAGATATCCAGCCTTCTCACTGTTAGTCCACAAAGGAACTTATCTCTCCATGATAATAGCTCGCGCAGAGGATCACTGGAAGGATTTCGGCATTCTAATCAACAGACTGGATGTTCAAACCATAGGAAATCAGATCATTGAAAAGAGCAGAACTTTTAGTCCAGTACACCCATGTCGTACGATGTCGAAATGTAAAAGATTTCTGGTAGCACATTTAGTGTTTTCAAGAAAATTACTTTATAAAAACTCAGCAATATATCATCCTACATCTGGTAAAGCGAAAAGGAACGTCAGAATTGACGTGAAGGCAGCCTAAATGATGCCAGTTAAAAATATCTGGACACATTAGCCGAAGTCCTACGATTATTTTTTCTTCTTAATGGAATGCAATTGTATTTGATCTTTTTTTACAAGTTGCTTTACATCGCACTGACACATATAGGTCTTATGGCGAAGAATGGATAAGAAAAGGCTAGGCGAGAGAAGAAATCGGCCTTGACGTTAATTAAGGTGCAGGCTCAGCATTTGCTTTGTGTGAAAATGGGAAGCTATCTTCAAGGCTGCCGACAGTAGGGGTTTAAACCCACTATCTCCCGAATGCAAGCTGACATTTGCGCGCTCCTTACCGCACAGCCAACTCGCTCGGTGAATGCAAAATTAGGTTGTATTTAGGGAAGTTTGTACGTTCCTCCTCCTCTTACTCACCTTTCCTTCATAATAGCACAATCGTAATCGAATATACCTCCCAACCAAATATGTCATAATTTTATGTTCATTTTCTGTATATTTTCTTCCCTCTAACACTGACCTCTTTCCAGACCGATAATCCAGTTTCAGTAATACTAGTCGACAGTACAGCATGGCAGTTTAATGACTAGACAGCCTGTCTGTATATTACAACGTATGTATCTGTCTGGTTGCAACGTGATAAAGCATGCCGAAATTCCGCTGCCGACAGATGAACCGCCTCTTCTATTCATCACGTACGAGTCAAGCCAGAGAGAGAAAATGTATGTGCTGTATGGTATATTCAATTATGTCCTCTTCATTCGCATAAATGAAGGTGACTAGTTGTCTCATTTGTACCAGGATGTTTTTATTTTCCTGCCTTTCGTGTTCCGAAGTTGGTTAAAAGCACACTCGTAAAGCCCTTTCTAAAACAACAAAGTTGTATAACTTCACACTCAGCAGCACAAAACTTGACCGGCAATGGATTATTTAATTTTAAAATTTCCTTTACGTCACGCTGACGCTAGGATAGGAAAGGGTTTGGAGCGGGAAGGAAGTGGCCGTGGCCTTAATTGAGGTACAGTCCCAGCATTTGCCTGGTGTGAAAATGGGAAACCACGGAAACGCATCTCCAGAGCTACCGACAGTGTGATTCGAACCCACTATCTCCCGAATGCAAGTAGACATCTATGTGCCCGAAAACTCGCGGCCACTCGCTCGGTATTTAATTTTATACATTCTCTAAACGCGAGGATATCCGTTAAATGTGGATAACCGATTACCGAAGAGATGATACTTCATCCTACACCGGGCGAGATTTAGGGGCACGCAGCTGTTAGCTTGCACCCTGGAGGTAGTGGGTTCGAATCACACTGTCGGCAGACCTGAAGAAGGTTTTCCGTGGTTTCACATTTTAACACCACGCAAATGCTGGGGCTGTACCATAATTATGGCCACGACCGCTTCTTCCCCCCTCATAGCACTTTCCTATTCCATCGTCGCCATAAGACCTGTGTGTGTCGATGCGACGTAAAGCCACTAGCAAATAAGATGTTCATCCTATTTCAAGCAAGAGGATTTTGAACGAAAGCCATCATCTGCGACGGACAGTTTCTTGCATGGTTGAGTATACAAACGGAGTGACCAATGGAAAAAGAACGAAGTCAGACATTATTGTTTCTGAGATCACTGACATCACTGCAAGATGTCGAAACAAGTAACAAATAAAAATAACGTGTGCTAAAGATTTTTGTGAAAATGAAAAACCACGAAAACTATCCTAGAATGACGGCTGTGGGAACTGAACCAACAACCTCTCGGATGCAAGGTTTTCGCTACTCCGCAGCTAACTTACTCAGTGAAAATAACAATGGGGAAAAAAGAATAATTGTATTGCCTCAACTACCCCGTGTTGCAGACATTCTATTTAATGCCAATAACACTGCATGTGTGTCAAATTTGACATTGAGATTTTATCTACGAGATGGCAGAAGAAGCCGGAACTCTTTTGGGCAATATATGGTTAGGATTCTTTTCCACATGGACGCATAGGTGGCTTGGTTTTACCGATTCCGTAAATTTCCCGTGGTTAATTATGAATTGTGTTACGATGAATAAGGGAAGTATATTGGTGTGATGTCGGCAGTATACATGTGGAAAATAGTACCCGACTCGGGATCCATCGTTGGGCGATCTAAATTATTCCTAGGTTGGGTTCAAGATTACTAACCGCAGCATATATCATGATATGAGATATATCTGCGGGTTCAGGTCTATAATTTGAAATAAATGTATAATTAAATGATATTGTTACAGCCTGATCTATTAAGTTACGACACCTTCCAATTAACTAGAATGTGCGTCCATTTATTCAATTTAAAATCCACAATAAAATTGACGAACATCAATATAGGATGGATGAAATGAAATGGCGTATGGCTTTTAGTGCCGGGAGTGTCCGAGGACAAGTTAGGATCGCCAGATGCAGGTATTTTGATTTGACTCCCGTAGACGACCTGAGGATGAAATGATAATGAAGACGACGCATACACCCAGCCCCAGTACCAGCGAAATTAACCAATTATGGTTAAAATTACCGACCCTGCCGGGAATCGAACCCGGTACCCCTGAGACCAAAGGCCAGTAAGCTAACCATTTAGCCATGGAGCCGGATATAGTATGGATAAATAATTATTTCACAACATTTCCAATTATACTCATAATTCATGTTACGAGCCTGGTTAAAATTACTTTCGGGTAAATACCAAACATGTCTCCAAAGGTGGTTCATGAAGAAGGACCTGACTACAGTAACCCACTCCACGAACATTATTATTATTATTATTATTATTATTATTATCAAGTAGGGTGTCATCAGTTCATTTTTTGAACCGATCCAAGCCGCTAGTAATAAAGTGGGGCCACGTACCTTCGGTAGCCAAATGTTCAGCATTACAAAGCTACAGTATTTACGACCCTAAGACTATTAAGCATTTGAAGGAGGAGTAGCAGCCCTTACGTCAATGAGAAATAAAATACAAACTCAACAACTATAATCAACTACAGCTTTCGTACGCAGCCTCGATACTAAATATCCCGCGATGTACCCAAAGTGTGAAAAGCGGGTTGTAACTGTTCCTTAAATGTTGAAAAGAAGAAAAAAGGAAAGCATTTAAGTTGCTATAGAATAGGAGGGGATATCCCGAAAATATTCTGAGTCGTAGCTCTCCTTGTGCTCAGGTAGCTTGAACTATACCATTCATTAGTGTTCCCTAACACCTTACAGGAGATATTCTCCCTGGGTCCATGTCTAAGTAGGGTTGCATATTATTTCTAAAAAAATTACATAGTTCGCTCAGAATGTTAAAAACAAGCCTCGTACCCTTGGAAGTGACGTTGTCCCACTATCATTTGACAGGCCAGAGACACCTTGGAAACAACTGCGTGAACTAAATGGAATTAAATTGAAAGTTATCAATATTAACGGCACTTATGAAAGAAAGGAAATAGAACCGACTAACTCAGAAAAGAGGATATGTCTGCATATGTTGAGTTAATGATTCGGTTAAGGAGAGATAACAAGAGGGAGATAGTACATTATAAGGCCCTGGTTTGTTGGGCGAGGAAATTTGCATTTATAACACCTTGTCGGCATGTAGAGATCTTTGGGGATCCATTTGGTGTCAAAAGAGGAAGGTCAGAGTGTGGAGTGGAATTGTCAATTAGGAACTCGATAGTACGCTAAATAATTTATGTTAGCCATGTAAAAGAAAGAATGAAAAGAATTGATTCATCAGTTGGAGGAATTAGTATGACATTTGTCTCAGTATATTCACCGTATTAGGAAACAGATGAGGTTCAAGTAAACAAGCTTTATGAAGCATTGAGTGATTTCTTGGTCGGGATATAAAGAGCAACTATGGGATAGAGCTAATGCATGATTTCAGCATAGGATATAGAAACAGAACAATCTAGGAGAAGATATTAAAGGAATTTGAAGCGTTTATTGAACTTCTAAGGGCAAATATGGACTACAAAACTAAAATCAAAACGCATCATACGGACGTAATGATAATTTTTGGTGTCATAGACGTATGTGTCCCAACAAGATTTAAAACTTACGAGAGTTTATTAGTACGGTATAATTTGTTAATTAATTAACTGAGTAAGTGCCGTAAGTAGTCGACTATTAGAGCAATCTACATTTATAGAAAACTTACATGTGTCCATAGATTTCATACCGATTATTATTTGAGAGGAAAATTTAGCAAGCGCTAAGAGCGACATAGTAGCTGTGTTGAAAGCCCAGCGATGCCGCATTGCCACGCTGGGTCCCTTTCCACCTGGTATTCGAGGAGTGGCTCAGGAAAATTTTAAGCCGTTCTTATTGACCAAGCACCGTATTATCCAACAATAGATCCATCTGCAAGGGATCCTAGAGTGTGATGGAGGAAAAGATCTATGAGTGCTTGGCTCGCGGTAATTCCTGAATTATGGCAAAAATATACTGTAATCAGCTCGCCCAGAAAATTGAGAATAATTATTGGGCTACGAATAACGATGTATAAATTTATAAAGGGTATTGTTTACATAACAAAGGCAGTGGAAGTGCTTTTAGACAATAAGCAGCTCACCATTTTAAGCCTGCATTTGGAGGCCGAATGCCCCCAAGCAAAAAGGTGTTAGTAAATGTTCTATGCTTAATTTCATTAAATATTACTCCTGTTCTAAAGAGAGAGTAAAGTTTTCACTTAATAACGCACGGTCTACCTCGAGCGTGGCATCACAGCGCTCTACAACCAGCTGGAATGTAGCTCTATTCCACGCTTGGCACTCGCGCAATTTCCCTCTCAAATAAAAATCAGTATAAAATCTCTGGATGTGTGTCGATTTCATGAATATATATATATATTTATTATGAAAACAGTACTTGTAGCGTTCATAACGGTATTAGCAACAGATTTGTTACACGTGGAAGAACTGAGAAATCCATTAAAAATTAAATTGATATAAATTTTGAATCTATTTTAATAAACTTTTGAAGTTTAAAATCATGTTTGGGACACTAAAGGCTATGATAATTAAAAAGTGATCATGTTCGGATGTCGCATTTGATGTTACGCGGATTTAAATTAGAGTTTTGTCCGTAGAATGGCAAAAAATGCGTCCTATTTTCGTTCATATTACCATAGCTCCAGGAAAGAACACGGAAAGAAAATGTTTATACCACTGTATACCACGCATAATGAACGGAGCTGTAATTTGGAAAATTAGATTTGAGATTGGCGCTCCCATTCATTTTTTTGTACACAAGTTTAAAGTCCAGTATCCGAGATTTCCGACAGTAAGAACAACTGCGTTAAAAAAAGATAGGAAAAAGCCATCACCTTGTTGTATATAATAATAATAATAATAATAATAATAATAATAATAGAAAAAACATTTACAAAACATTCGCTGAGTAACTATCAAATTAGTTTGTGTTTCAAATAGGCTCTCATGAAAAATTAATATAGAAAACAATAAACGCCTTGCAAAATACTCCCATGCTTTTAAACTGTAAACCTCCTGTAGAACAAATCTCATTTGAACAATCTATTCCTAATCCAGATTCAGAACCTCCCTTACTAGAAGAAATCAAGCAAATAATCAATGAAAAAGATAACACAGGCCCAGGGGAAGATGGTATTATCACTGGAGTGTTGAAATTAGGCGATGAAAGCCTGGCTTAGAAAATTCCAAGTAATTCTTGGGGACATCTGGATTACAGAGAAAATTCCTGAAGATTGGAAATGTGCCCTTATTCACCCACTTCACAAAAACAGGGGATAAAACAGGCATTTGTTGTAAAGTTGAAGAAGTGTGTTAGATAAATATTTGAAAAGAATATCAATGTCAGTGTGCCATTTATCACAATTCCATGAGAGAAAGAAATGTAAGTAACGATGGCCGGTAAGAGTGAACAATCTCTCTTATCAGAAATATTTTCAGCGTAGATTTTTATCTATATAAATAAAGTTGTAGGGATTCCGCTGTGTGTAATTTCGTTTGTTTTGTCATTTTTAAAAGATATTTATTCGATTTCGGTCAACTCAAGATCGTATCAGTGGTTTATATATTTTGTGTCTGTCCACCTGCATGTCTGTCTGTCTGTTCCACCATCACGGGGAAACGCCTGGGTATATCTCGACCAAACTTCATATTTGGAGTATAGTCATCCAGGGGATGGTTTAGATATGCATACGACGTAAAAATCACTCAATGGAATAGCGGTTTATAGGGAAACCACAACAGTATTCTTCCATTTCTTCCATTTGTTGTAAAATCCGTGGACTATATGTGAGACGTTCATTCATTTTAAACAACGAGCATAATTTCGCTTACTCTTCAAATGACAGAGAAAATTACTACTTTCTGCGGGTTTCATGTTCTGCACTGTGTGGCCGAAAGACCGACAACGAACCTACCGGTTACTATGGAAACGTCCCTGGCTGCTTGCCTGCAGGGAAGTAACGTAATGCCATTTTCGTCAACGTTCCTGTAAACTCGTAGTTATTCCTTGGGTAGAAGGCGAGAGAAACGTCAAGCTGCCATTCTGCGGGACATTTGCGGAATACCGTTGGAGGTTACAATCGTCCTGGAATGGCACTAAGAGGGGCTGTTAATATTTGAACAGTACCATCGACTGTACCCCATTGTTTTACATCGTAAGTGGTTTTCTGGCATTTGCTAAAATGTTCACTGTGTTTTCACTGTATTTCTCTTCTATTCTGTTTTCCGCTTTAATTTTTTGCCTTTAGAAAACATCATAAATCATTACGTTATCTGTTTCTAAGAATGAGTGAACCTAAATTTCTCCTCTGGGACTATCTTCTTATACCCGTAACTCTTATCACAATTTAGTGAGGGTTATTTGTTCTATCCGGATGCCATCAGTTATAATCTTATTTTATATTAATTTCAACTTTCTTAACTGTATTACTTTCTTCTTTATTACTCCAGACGTATGTGAGTGCAAATACATTAACCTGGACACTTTATCCTTCAGGAAGAATTCCAAGCTGTTCAAGTAAATAACTTTATGTCTCCGGAAATTATCGACATGTGGAGGCAATTTCAATGACGGTGCAGATCTTCATATCGGGGTAATTGATGGCTAAACGGTAAGTCATATCACAAAACTGATCGCGTAATCGTTCAAATTGGAACGATCTGCAACTTTGGTCCTACGACATTTTGTTGTATCTCGATTATTTATACATTAAACAGCGTTGCATTTCTCGATTATAATCAAATCTCTCCAACTCGATTCTGACTGACATTGGTAAATGGGACCTGCCATTGTAACGAAAACTTCCCATCTCGATTTTGAATGGCATTTGGCAAGTGAGACTGACGTTATAGCAAAAAATTCCAGTGCTCAATTGTGAATGGCAGCAGGAAATGTGGCCTGCCTTTATAACAAGAACTTCCCCAACGTGCACCTTACAGCGTTAACAATGTAACTTATGGGGACCTCTCGTTTTGTTTCTCGGATAGCGCTAAGGGACATGAAATTTAATGTAAACCTTACTCACTGCGTGTACAATAATTTGCGCATAAATCCGTATACAAGTAGAATACCGTAGCGAAGCGCGCGTACATTGGCTGGTTAATTCATAAGTTTTGACTGCGTATTGTTGCTATAGCCTTTTATTTCAATATTGAATTTCTACTGAGTGGGTTCGTTTGAGCCCAGGGCGGTATTTAGATATTTTACTCAAGGAATACGTTCCTGGGAAAATGAGAAAAGTAAAATTTACGCAGAACATTTCAGCCATTGCATTTTAAGAATCTCAGCTTTACCAACTAAGGCTAAGAATCATTTTTATCGTTCAATTTCAGTCCACTTATTATCACATGATAAGTTCAACTTACCGCCATGCTATCAATGCGTGGTAATCATTCAAAGAAAAAAGTGTTTCCCTTTGCATCTTATCTGGCACTTTAAATGGTATCCAGCCTAGAAGATTTATTCCAAAGAAAACAATGAGAGAATACAGTGCAAATTCCCACGGCTATGTCGAGTGCCATGCTTCACGTGAGGCATATTGTAAGAACTGAGCAGAATGTTGTAATGCTTCGTGCTGAGTATATAATCAAGCGTAGTGTTGCTCAGCATGAAGCATAGATTTCTAGAGATCTTTGTATCCCTTTATTTTCATACTAGCAAATGTACCTGTGCTTCGCTACGGCTTTCTAAATTTTATACGGATATCGAAGTAAATTACTGTACATGCAGTGAGTAATGGCCGGTTTACACGTAGACAGTGTTTAGTACAGTAGTAAGTTACTACTTAACTCATGTAGGCCAATTTAAACGTAAGACAGCGTTTAGTACAGTGACAGTTCACTGAAGTCAGTTCATTCAGTCGTTCTTGCGTCGTCAACTAGATCAGAGATAAGATGATCGGCCATCAACAGCGAGTAAATCTTATTCGTGACTTTATTCGTTGCGTGTTAGATGACATTATAGAGGAAATTGAGGATTAGGTGAGCGAAATTAGGAGTGAAAACGGATAACCAGAAGGAATAATGTCGGAACAAGTACAATTCTGTTTAAATAATTAGCTGGGGAGGATCGACAGGAATATTTGTTAATAGCCTGGCTGCGCAGCTCAGAGAGCAGAGCACTGGCCTTCTGACCCCAACTTGACAGGTTCGATCCTGGCTCAGTCCGGTGCTTTTTTGAAGGTGCTCAGATAGGTCAGCCTCGTGTCGGTAGATTTACTGGCACGTAAAAAACTCGTGCGAGACAGTCCGGTGGTATTTGAAGGTACTCAAATACGTCAGCCTCGTGTCTGTAGATTTACTGACTCGTTAAAAACTCCTGCGGGGCAAAATTCCGGCACCTCGGCTCTCCGGAAACCGCAAAAGCAGTTTTTGGGACGTAAAGTGAATAGCATTATTTATTTGTTAACCTCGCGAATGTCAGAAGGAACATTTAATGAGTTACTGCATAAAGTTGAACCTTTGACACAAAAGAGAGATACTATCATTCGCAGTGCATTTTAGTATTCCAAAGCTACTCGTGATGAATGTATTCACTAATGAATTTTAGAGTATTACAGAGGCTTGCAGACTGAACGCTGAAAGTTATAACTGTTTAAAATGATGATTTATGCATGTAATGTATCTTATGTCCATATAGTCATTGTTCTCAGCAATTAGAACGAACAATCGAAAGAAAAACGAACTCACAAGGATGATCAACTCCGTAATTTCACCCACAACTTATGAACTTTACTCAATCGCGCCTGTTTACACGTGGTAAGTAGCAAGTACAGTGCTTCCCCCACTACACCGACGGGTGCGCACGCGTTTATGAGAGGTCTACTTGAAAGGAAAAATAGATAGGATTCTATTCCACTTGACCAAATTTTTACTTAATCGTTTACTTACCACTTACCACTATAGTCGCAGTTCACACGCAACAAGTCACTTAAAATTGTTAAAAGTTTAGTTACTGCTAAATTACTGTCCGCGTGTAAACTGGCCTTAAGATCTTTTTAAATTATATGTCTCCTAGTGTTATCCTGAAACATTGTTTCCAATGCAAAATGCTAGTTTCGGAGTTGTGATGATAACGGCAGTCAATGCACAGACACACGGTGGTTACGATTTTGTTTATATAGAAGATATATTTAAAATCCCTTAAGAGGCTGGTGTTTATAACCCAGTAAATAATTTTTGATGTACAACGGTTAATCGAAGCGAAAATTATCTGGCTGATAAAGAAAAGGAAGAAACGTGCTGTCTCAAGCTCTGGGTCAGTGCCTTTGCTTGCTCCGATGAGTTTAAATACGAGGACGTGCTCAAAGCAACAACATAAAGGTGATTAATCGGTCACTTACAAAAAGGAAACGATTAAAAATAAACTGCCTGACAAAAAAGCACCTAGGAGGAGTGGTCCATTATTAGCCCATTGATGTGTGAGTAAATGATTAGATATACGAGGATCTGTAATATGTAGAACGGCCACCAGAGTACATTCGTGATGGTAGAGTCCTGTGATGATAAGTTGTTAGCAGTCAGCCGCTGTGAGTCTGACAGTTATGCAAGACGTGCATACAGGACTATGTACAGTAAGAAGCACTCGCGATGCCTCGCAGAAGCGTTCGACAGCATATCCACCAAATGAAAACATTTGACAGAGGCCGTATTGAGGGACTCCCTGAGGTTGGTTGGTCGTATCGTGGAATTGCCACGCACATGGGTAAATGAGGGCACCCAATCACGTCGTGCAGGTCCGGGTCGACCAAGAAATACCAACCCAAGGAAGGACCGTCGTATAGTGCACCAAGCATTGCGAGATCCCATAACTTCGGCATCCGCCATCCGCGAACATGTACTGGAGAGTCTCTACTAAATCATGTGAGTTCCCGCACAGTATCTCGTCGAAGTGCATCCGCCGGATTGAGATCCTACCGTCCCATGCGTCGGCTGTCATTGACCCCAGAACGCCAACGCCTGCGTTTGGAGTGGTTCCTTGCCCGGGAAGCATGGACAGAGGCGATTGGCGTCGCGTCATGTTGAGTGATGAGTCCCGCCTCTCCATAACCTCCGATGACAATCGTGTGCGGGTTTTGGCAGCGTCGAGGGCAGAGGGAAGATCCTACACATATTGTGGAAAGTCATACAGGCGTAATCCCTGACATCATGTTGTAGGGAGTCATAGGATATGAGTTCAGGTCACCTCTAACAGTCCTTCGGCAGATTTTTGACGACACAGTGATACGCCATAGGCATTCTGCGTCCGCACGTCTTACCCCTTATGGCACAGCACCCTGGGACGGTGTTCCAACAAGATGATGCACGTCCACACACAGCAGGTGTGTCTGTGGACTGCCTAGGGCATATTGAGGTCCTCTCGTGGCCAACAAAATTTCCAGACCTCTCCATCTTTGATTACGTGTGGGATGACATCGGAAGGACACTCTGCCCCAGTACCAACCTGCAGGATCTGGAGGGACAGCTGCAACAATTGTGGACGTGCATGCCTCAGGAGAGCATCAAAAGGCTGTTTGACACAATTCCGAACCGCATAATCGCATGCATTTCGGCCAGGAGGATGGTGGGTGCGACACCCTACTGATCTGGCGCCAACATTCCACCTGTTTCTGCCAACGGCCTTGTCTCCCTCATCCCATATTGTACTCAGCTCAAAAAAGGCCGATGGTCTTGGAGCACACGTAGTTTCATTGACTTTCAACCACACCGTCTGGATGCTTTTTTATTTTGACAGGCAGTGTATATTTTTGAATGACTTAGGAAAATTTAAGGTAACCGGCAACCATTGACTAGAGTAATGTTAAAATCTTCTGTGAATTATTTTTTAGTGAAGAATGCTTTTAATAAAGGAGTTGGAAACGATTAGGATATATTTCAATAATATAAAACGTATGTCGGCAGGTGTTGCTAATATTGAACGTATGTAGTGTTTGAAAGTAATAACCCTTAGAGTATACAGCATATTTTATACCGTCGTGAATAAGCAGTTTTATTACAGTGTATTTCCACACTTTTATTCCACTTTGCCGTCCGAAATAAGAGCATACAGACTTACAGGAGTAACATTTCCCTCAACAAAAGAAGGAAATGGAAGCTGAACTGTACTAAAGTTATAACAGAGTAAGTTCTTCAGTTCCTTCAGAGAAATGCACCGTTATTAATATATTTTCTTCCATATAGGCCGAAATAAAAATGTAAATGATCGTTTGTTCAAATTATTAAATCTCCGAAAGTTCTTCACGGACTGATTTGAAATATTTACCCTACACGCGGCATTCGAATATGCGCGTTTTTATATGCCTTTTACTTTTTTAATTGTCTTTTTCATTTCGTATTTTAAGCGTTTTATTCGTTTTTCAGTGCAGTTGGGGGTGGACTGACATGCGTCGATTGATTTTCATTTGAATCCAAATTATTTTATAAATAAATGTAATTCGTCTACGTCGACCTTCTAGATGGTTAAATCCTGTCTCTAACACAGTTTATAAGTTAGCACTGAGGCCCGGTTTCCTCAACAAATGTTAAGTGTTAACACTGCTGTTAAAGAGACTTAAAGCATAATTTAACGGGATGGCGCTCTCATCAAGAATTATTAACTCTGACAAACCGTTATTACTTCTGTTTAACATTATAGCAGCTCTGTATTAACTCTCTAAACGGCTGTTAAAATTACAAAATGGTAACATGTAGAAGACGTAAGTTTGAAGATTTGCCGACGTATGAAGGCTATTTATAAACTGAATAGGGCAAAGGACGACAAAATACTAGGAAAGAAACATTTTTTACAGTTGTCATAAAAAGTTATATAAAAATCTACTTAATTACCAGGTCTATAATGAACAAGGTACTGGAATTAACTAAAAATAGGTTATTCCCAAAAACTGAAACTTATCAGCGTCTCTAGTGCAGCAGCTGCTTATAGTTCTTAGATATTATATTTCAGACTCTTTTCGTGTAATTGTACGCGACTATGTTCATGAGTGCAAGACAGCAGTGTGTAGAATTTTGCAAAGATTTCCTGCTGGCATAACATTAACAAGGCATTACATTATTTTCCCCACAGTAAAAGAATGCTCGAAAATTATTCAAGAAATATCAATTTTCATATTTTTCACGGTGTTGTAGAAGCCTTAGACTGCACTCATATGTTTTCTTCATTTACAAGCACACTTGCATACTTTCAAGTTAAATTGTTTCGCATTCGTCATAATGACGACTTTGTTGTCTCAATTTCACAGGTTTACGACTTGGCGGTCTCTGCTAATCATAACCTACAATAATGAAAACCATATGTGACAAAATACTATTCCAACATACCGCTAGAAGCACGTTATGAAATGAAACAAAAGACGCTCGCTGCCAAACGAGTTCAGAAATCCCACGGAAACGTATTAATTTGTCTTTGACAATTGTTTGGTAACAGATGTTGGAAACGTGTTCGTGAAACTTTTAAATTAATAGCAATTTTTAGTTGACATTTTGTTAAATAAAATTGAACACAAGAGTTGAAAAGACCGGGCCTGAGTTTGTTTCAGTGAATTTCGTCTGATGATTACGGACGGCTTAGTCGGTATGAGAGCAAACATTACACTTCTCTTCATCATTTTGAAAACTATTTCCCTTTGCTTCTGAACGATACAGGCCAGGCCATTTTCTACAACTGCTGATTTCCACGCAGACCGTCTAACTTTCTACACTAACAAGGCAAGCAGTGCCAGCCAGGAATTTCAGCTTTGCCCGCATGGTAGCGCCATTGCAGTCTATCTCCAGTCAATCATACTGCAAAGCAAGTGAGTTATTATTTATTTATCGTATGACTTTTAGTGCCGGGAGTATCTGAGTGCACGATTGGCTCGCCTGGTGTAGGACTTTCTATTTCACCTGTGCTTCTAGATGTGGGATGATAAGAAAACCGGTGCCATCACATAGCCTAATCCTGTCGAATAAATCAAGTTACCTGCTCAAGTTTTAACGTCTCCATCCGACGGACAAATCAACTTGAATAGCGTCATGTGCCTTCACTCCTTATGAACACTGTGGAGAGGTCTCGAAGTGAATGCAGGCACTTGGCACGCAATGCGTTGATATTTTTCTACCAACAGGACTCGAACTAGGTAGCCATAGTGGCATAATTAACAACATAAAACTCATGGCCACCAGGTTGGCAGCGAAACGATTGTGCAATATTTACGCTTTACAGTATTTCGTCGTTGCGCCCAGAAAATCCGCTATGTAGGAACATTTCAGCTTAGAACTCTGACCAGAAAGGTTCTGTCATCTAAGGTTCAGTATTGCATGAATTATATCAACGATTTTTTTTCTGTCCTAAATGTGCTGCGGGTCAGTATTTCTTCCCTCAACATTGTCACATAGCGGTATTTATCGGCACAACGACGTATTTGCTTTAGAACGTAAGTCGAATACTTTGAGTTTACACTAAATCATATAGGTATGATGTAGGTACCTGAGCTTTAATAGATGGTGGATAAATATTTGCAAAGGAATTATAGCCTTCGGCACTGAGAAATTGATACAGCTGCTGAAGGTGTAACTGCTGGATATCAGGTAAGGCAATTACTAACCCATTTCACTGGTATTGGGAATCAAATTCCATCCTGAGAGCACCTCACAGCCAACTGCAATGTTAAATTAACCTATCGCATGTCCCAAAGGGTATTGCGTTCGGCAATTTCGTGGTTAGGCAATAAACCAGGGAGAAGAAAGGAGATGGGAAAGGGAATCTCTTTCACGTGTAACCCCCTCAATCTCATCCCAGCAGAGTCTCATCTTGGTTGTCGACATTAATCAGCTCTCTAGAACTTCTTGTTGCCTGACAATGACTCCTGATCTCGGAGAGTGACGAACAGAAGTTGCAAAAAGTTCCCAAGCAAATTTAATCAACAGCTCACTGCCATTATATTTGTCAGTGTCAGCCAATCTACTCCGCAGTTAATCATGTGTAATCACGGACGAAACTTTGTGTCAGTGATGAATTACTGCCTCTGATCTCTTCTACGAACCATCAGAGATTACAGCATTCAATGGTCATGGCATTATAACCTTTATCATCATTATCATCATCATCATCATCATCATCATCATCATCATCATCACCATCATAATCATAATCGCTTAAGTGCGGCCAGTATCCAGTATTCTGGAGATAGTAGGTTCGAACCCCACTGTCGGCAGCCCTGAAAATGGTTTTCCGTGGTTTCCCATTTTCACACCAGGCAAATGCTGGGGCTGTACCTTAATTAAGGCCACGGCTGCTTCCTTTCCACTCCTAGCCCTTCCCTGTCCCTTCGTCGCCATAATACCTATCTGTGTCGGTGCGACGTAAAGCCACTAGCAAGAAAAATCATAATCACCTTCATCATAATCATCAAACTGCTTAAAACAGGGAAGACTGATGTAAGTAAAGCGTGCCATTCAGCTCAGGATTTTAAATATTCCCTGATACTGAAGAGTTGAAAAAATATAGGCCTTAACCCATAACATGAACATTCGAAATCAAACCAACCCTTGACTCCGCCTCTAGGAGGAAACTTGATTGTTCTTGGTGCCGGTCCCAAGCCCGGATAACGTAGCAGGCTGTATGACAGGTAGTTTATCCTTGAGTGTTACACTGTTATCAAGTAGTTGTAGCCATTCAAATTATAAATTCTGTGTCTAACGGGCCATTGTCAGTGTTACCAGCAAATCGTACCCTGAGGGGATGGGTGAGAGAGTGTATTTGGCTCATTAAAACTACGTACTCTAAGGTAAGGTAGGCAATATCTACTGTGGACAATGTCTCCTGATCTAGGAGCGGGACAAACAGATTTTGCAATAATTTCCCAAGCAAATTTAATGAACACTTCATTCCCATTATATTTTTCAGTGGCAGCCAATCTACTGCGTAATTAATCGTATGTAATCACGGACGAAATTTCATATCTGTGACGTATTACCACCTACGATCTCTTCTACGAACCCTCAGAGATTACATGGATACCTTTTTTTACACAGCATTCAATGGTCATGGCATTGTAACCTCCTCCTCTGTCTTCTTCAATCTGCTTAAAACATGGAAGACTGGTGGAAGTGGTGTATGACTTTCTGCTCAGGGATTTTAAACGTCCCATGTTACTGAAGACTTGAAAAACATGTAGGCTTTAACGCATACCTTGAATATTCGAAATTAAACATACTCGTGACTCCACCTCTAGGAGGAACTTCGTTTGCTCTTGGTGCCGGTCCCAAGCCCGTATAAAGCAGGAGGGTTACTGGCAGGCGACAATGATATTGAATAGATGTAGTCGTTCAAACTCATAGAATCTGTGGCTGACGGGCAATATTTTTGTCTTAAATGAAGCCATACTTTTCAGTGTCGACTGCGTTTTAATGAAAAAAAAAAAAGAATTCCAGTCTGCCAAACACACAATTTCAATACGAATATTATACTTAAACACATTATTAAACAAGGAAAAATACACACTGCTTTTTTTTTTTTTTTTTTACAGGTGAGCTATAGTATAATATTTATATTAAAATTTGTGTTTCGCAGACTGGAAAGCGTTTCAGTTTACATTTGCCGAACTATCTGTCAACTCTATGCTAGGGTATGGTAATCTTTACTGGCGGCAGTGACAAGATCTCGGAAATGGGCGAATAGATATTGCGAAAACTTCCCAAGTAAATTTAATCAATAGTTCACTCCCATTATATTTGTCCGTATCAGCCAATCTACTGTGCATGCACGTGATATAGGTTTTTGGGTTTATGCCGTGTCATACACCCGTCAATGTCATATGTTACGTACACATGTTACGTGACCGTCTTAGACTGATTCTGATGGTTCCGTCAGCTTCCGCTTCGAACGCTACCGCTGTACGGTGTCCGGGGAGCCATCTGGTGACGAATGCACGTACCATTACCACTTCTATTATAACGTCTAAATTCAAAATCTCATTGTTTAAGAAGCCTTCCTCGTGGACAGTCGAGACTTTCCTCTGATGACGAAGAGCACAGTTCTTTGCGAAACGTAAAGAATTTCACCTTATTTTCTTGACACGGCCTAAGCCTGAAAGCCTATATCATGTCTATAAGCACGGACCATCAAAACATCAATGGCAACAATCTACTGTGCAGTTAATTATGTGTAATCACGAACGAACCTTCATGTTAACGATGAGTTACTGCCTCTGATACCTCCTGGGACTTCCTAGACATTGCTTGCATCCTTATATAAAGCATTCATTTGTCGTAAAATTGTAAATCTCTTCTACACTCTGTAGGTGACAAATAACAGCAAGAGATGTAAAACACATTCCGAATTCATGGAACCAAATATTTTATAACAACTTACTCAATTCAATTGTTTTCGAAAATAATACATAAGTAATAGAGTTATGCAATTTTTCGTTAGTTGGTTTAACGTCACACCGACACATCGAAGGTTTTTGGGCTACGCAACAAGGAAGGGAATTAATTAAGGTACAGCCCCAGCATTTGCGTAGTGTGAGAATGGGGTACTAGAGGAAGCCATCATCAGAGCTACCGACGTTGGGATTCGAGCGCACCATCTCCCGAACCCAACCTTATACATACGTGACAATTACTGCTCGTTGCATGTCAAATATTAATAATAATAATAATAATAATAATAATAATAATAATAATAATATATTAAAGGAGTTAACTAAAAACAGCTTTAGCAAATCCGTCCATCCGTTCTACTGGGGCGATGTCCGACTCGTTGGCTGAATGATCAGCATACTGGCCTTCGGTTCAGAGGGTCCCGGGTTCGATTCCCGGCCGGGTCGGGAATTTTAACCTTAATTGGTTAATTCCAATGGCCCGGGGGCTGGGCGTTTGTGCTGTCCCCAACATCCCTTCAACTCACACACCACACATAACACTATCCTCCACCACATTAACACGCAGTTACCTACATATGGCAGATGCCGCCCACCCTGGTCTGCCTTACAAGGGCTGCATTCGGCTAAAATAGTACACGAAATTAAAAAACTGGGGCGATTTGCTTCATTTCTGTTTTATTCTCTCCGGAATTAACTCCTGGTGAATCATGATACATTGATGGGTCTCTGAGTTTCGACAACTTCGAGTAATCATAAAATCAAAACATTAAATGAACACTTCAATAACTTCAGGCGAAGGCTTACGCTAACCAGCAATACATTCCGTACTTATCAGGTTGCTAAGCGACTAACACATTCATTAATATTCTGATATGAGTGAATTTCATGCCTTTGCTGGCGGGGCACAGTGTTTATACTGCGCTATGTCTTCTGGTATAGGCTAGAGCAATTTTGTTACTTTCATTGACCTGTCCCAGTCTTACCCTTGGCTTTGGCAATATGAATGTGACTGAGGTGTGAGCGATGCTAGTAATGCCATTCCTTATGCAGCCAGTCCCTGCTATGAATGGTGTGAAAATGTTGATCATAGGGTCGGTTGATGCGTGCATTTCGGTGGACTTGGCAGACTGATGTGTAATAGGAACTTCTGGCTCGGTGAGGAAAGCAACGGGAAACTAGCTCAGTCCTCATTTCCTTAGTACACCTCTTCAGTGATGCCTAGGCTACCTATGACAGCTGATGGTGGAGCTGTTGAGGATCCAACCAGCCTTAGGGCTGAAGACTGAACATACATACATACATACATACATACATACATACATACATACATACATACATACATACATGTGAATTTCATTCTTGGTAATGTCATTGCATGCAGCCATGTTTGATGACAACCTGTGAAGCCAGAGAATATACACTTCCTCTGATGGTAGAAAACTATTCTCTCCTAGATTCTCTTTGATTCTCTGACCTTCCCAAGCTTCTAAATGTACTCAGCAGATGGCAGAACGTTCCTAATTACTTACATGCTATTAAGGGGAAACAGTTCACTTACGTACATGCGTAACCTTCTGTATGACCATTAACAAAGCGTAGGGGTCCAAAATTAAACTCCAAATTAAATTAATGTGAGCAACATATTGTGGAACTTTATCATCAGACAGGCAAAATAGGTCTCAAAATCTCAATTTAAAAAAGTACACGATCAATATTAAGGACAGTCCATTTATGATTTAAAAAAACGCAGGGCGAAGTACAATTGGTTGAAGCTTTCAAATATTTAGGAGAGTGGCTGGATATGAAGAACAATGAAAACCAGCGTATGGAGGCAAAATTAATGAAAATTAAGGCAGCATGCATGAAGACATGAAATATACAATAAGAGAAAATTATCATGGGGAGCAAAGATCCGACACCACCAGACAGTTGTAAGACCAGAAGTTTGATATGCTTCAGAAACACTGAGCTTGAGAAAATTAACCTCAAAACGATAACTGGAGAAAGTACAACGAATGATAGGGAGAAGGATCTTAAGACCAATTCAAACGACAGGAACATGGAAGCTCGGAAAAAGTTAAGAAGTGCGTAGCATAGTGGGCTCGGACAAGGTCGTTTGAAAATGTTAAGATCCAGATACGGCTGAATGGTCGAAGCACAGTGAATGTTGTATGGAAATAAGTGTTATAAACTACATAAACTAACCCCATGGCACTACATACCTGAAGGACCTTGACCTACCAGACGACCGCTGCTCAGCCCGAAGGCCTGCAAGTTACGAGGTGTCATGTGGTTAGCACGACGATTCCTCTCGGCCGTTATTCTTGGCTTTCTAGACCGGGGCCGTCATCTCACCACCAGATACCTTCTCGATTCTAATCACCTTTGCTGAATGAACCTGGAACCAGCCCTCACATTCAGGTAAGAATCCCTGAACTGGCGGGAATCGAACCCGGGACCTCCAGGTAAGAGGATAAACTATATTACCGGTGTTAAATGCTCATACAGCTATTGAAAATGGCAGGAAAATAATATGACTAAGGTATATCAAGGCAAGTTATCTGACCTATTTATAAGAAAGGCTGCTGAGCAGAACGGGTCCACGAGTACCGGTATGTCTTTATTAGTGTTCTTGCTGCCGCATTCAGATTTTGACCTGTTTCACTTTCTATTGCATCAATATGGTATTAATTTAATTAGATCATTTACATTCCTTCCTAAATCGCCTTTATAAGAGCTCAACGAACAATTTTCCGGAATGAAGATCGTGTTTTTTAAAAGTTATTTTACGCCTCACCGACACAGATAGGTCTTACGGCGACGATGGCAGAGAAAATGGCCAGGAATAGGATGGAAGCGGCCGTGGCCTGGTGTAAAAATGGGAAACCACGGAAAATCATATTCAAGGCTACCAACATTGTGGTTCAAACCCACTCTCACCCGAATGCAAGCTCACAACTGCGCGTCTCTAAGAGCACGGACAACTCACTCGTTGAAAGTCGTGTTGAGGACAATACATGGAAGAATACCTCATTGATTTTTATAATGAGTCGTGTAAAATGAGGGACTGCCTGGCCGAGGCGGTAAAGGCATGCTCGGTTCGCCCGGAAGGACGTGGGTCCGGATCCCCGTCAGGAAATCGTAAAATTTAAGGAACGAGATTTCAACTTCCGGAGGTGCATATGGCCCTGAGGTTCACTCGGCCTACACCAAAAATGAGTACCAGGTTAATTACTGGGAGGCTAAGGCGGCCGGGCGTAGAGCTAACCACTCTAACTCATCACGTGCCGAGGTTAACAATAGTGGAAGCCTTTACCTGTCACTCCTCCAAGGGCCTTTGGCCTGTACGGAGGTGACTTTGCATTGCTTTCGTGTAAAATCAATATGAACTGTAAGACGTGAAAGAAATAAAATATAAGATAGTTAAAGTAAACCAAAAGACGTTACATATCCTGTCTAAAATAAAGGGGGGAGACTGTTGACTGTTCAGTGAGTATCTCTCTGGACAAAGCTGCTAGAGTGAAAAGGGACATAACAATGTGTAGAACAAAGGTATGTTAGTTATGGAGCATTAAAGGCTATCATGTTTAGCGTCCATGACAATGTTCGTTCATCCTGGATAAATCCATGTATCGGTCTGCTATAGTGCTTTTGTATGTACAGACAATGCAAACTGTAACTCCTGTTTACTTGTTTATGGCTAGTAACCATAAACTACTACTCTCTCAGAAAGAAGCAGAGTACAAGACGCATTGTTGTCCGACTTCGCGTTATCTTATTGGAGAACTAGCTGATCTATCTTTGGGGGTTAGTGAAGTATCTTTATATTACCTCCAGTAGTCATGACATTTAACGGGGATGATATTTTGGCAGTGATTATTGCGCTAAAGTGAAGTACAACTAGACAACCATCCTCTCATTATCAGTATTCAGACCAAAAGTGAGAGTATCGGCGAAAGAATAAAATGATCCATGAAGAACGTGAAAATAAGGGGCTCGCTATGCGTTGTAAATGTCTTTCGAGCAGTAGAATGAGAGTAAGGGTTGACTAAGGGAGGTCAGATAGGTAAGAAAAAACGAGAAAGCAACACCAGACGCAGAAATGGGTAATGAAATGGCGTATGGCTTTTAGTGTCGGGAGTGTCCGAGGACATATTCCACTCGCCAGGTGCAGGTCTCTTGATTTTACCCTGTAGGCGACCTGCGCGTCATGATGACAATGAAATAATGATGAAGACGACACATACACCCAGCCCCCGTGTCAGCAAAATTAACCAATGATGGTTAAAACTCCCGACACTACCGGGAATCGTATCCGGGACCCCTGTGACAAAGGCCAGCACACTAACCATTTATCCATGGAGCCGGACGCAGATAGGGTAGTCATTCGCAACAACGAACACCTCTAAGTTTTATATCCCCCATTTAGTAATATCCTAACCACGGAGAGGGCACACCCCACGGGGGGTTGCCGAAAATCATTGGCAGTTAAGTTAACTCGTGTCCCCGGCCCGAGGTGGTGCAGCTCTTTTCAGGCACATCCCCAACAGAGGTGAACTGCGTGTGCTATTTCATCCACATACCGGCCCTCCTACCATATATCTTGCAGTACCAGGGATCGAACCCGGCCTCCGAGGACGGCATCTAATAGTGCTACGGAGGCTGACATTGGCAGTATGAGACTGAGCAAATTTAGTGACACGTGCCACTTGACTTCAAATTTGAAGTAGCAATCCACCATAGGCCTATGGCGGAAAAAAGTTCCCGAAATCTGAGTTGGTGTGGTACCATACGGCGATATGTTATGTGCATAATTATGTTACAATATAAGGATAATAATAGACTAATGTTATTGCAACTACTTTTACGGTTTTTGGATACGCCGAAGTGCCGAAAGTTCGTCTAACAGGAGTTTGCTTTACGTGCTGGTAAATCTATCGACATAAGGCTGGCGCTTCTGAACACTTTGGAATATCACCGGACTCAGCCAAGATCGAACCTGCCAACTTGAACTCAGCAAAATAGTGCTTTAGTGCCTGAGCTACTCATTCCGATCTACGACAATATAAGAAATGGAAGACACAGATGATGTAATGGGTGAAAACTGTATGGAGTATCAATGCTACCCTGGAGAGTCGCCCATCATTCTGACAATTTATAACTGCCGATGCTGAAGAAATGGTGTCAAGGAATTTAAGCCATGCAACAACACGGGCTTCACCAACAAAATTGTGGTAAACCATTCATATTCCACTGGAATGAAACTTATGGACCCATATTTGGACAGTGATCACTTCTTCGAGCCAAGAGTCATTACACATCAACTTACTGAGAAGGAACGGACAGTAAGAGACACACATTTCACGATCAGAATGTTTGCCGGCAAAGTAAGAGAGGTAGTGATATACAATTACGAGTTACATGATTGCGCGCCAAAGGCCTGGATTCAATTCTAACCTCTCCGCAGTGTCCATATAGAGTGAAGGCATATGACTCTGTTGTGAGTGACTCGTCCGATTCGACAGCAGTATGCTATGTGGCAATACCGGGTTTAACACTCCTCCTACCTCATTATCATAATAATCTAAAACTTTATAACATAAAAGTGCAGGTCACCGATGGTCGTCAAATAGAAAACCTGCGCCGGTCGATTAAAAAATGCTTCCCACACTCAAATCGATAACGATTCATTTATTTTACAATATTTCACAAAAATATGTACATAGCCTTCTTTATGTATCTCAGTCACGGCCATCCTTCTGTACTTCACATCACAGCCTGCACGTTTGCTAGGTATTATTGCGTCACATATTTTATATCGATAATTTCATGTTGTTAATTTTCAGTTCCTACCGGGCGAGTTGGCCGTGCGGTTAGTGGCGCGCGGCTGTGAGCTTGCATCCGGGAGATAGTGGGTTCGAATCCCACTGCCAGGAACTCTGAAGATGGTTTTCCGTAGTTTCCCATTTTCACACCTGGCAAATGCTGGGGCTGTACCTTAATTAAGGCCACGGCCGCTTCCTTCCAACTCCTAGTCCTTTCCTATCCCATCGTCGCCATAAGACCTATCTGTGTCGTTGAAACGTAAAGCCACTAGCAAAAAATAATAATTTTCAGTTGACTCCCAGATAAAAGGCATATTTATGTCAAAATGAAATCAATTTTCCCCTTGGGAAGATCAAATGATCATAAATACGTCTTTCAGTAAATGAAACTTAAAATAATGATTTTTTGCATCATTTTACAAATACAGATACAGAGCCTCCTATTTCTCTCAGTCATGGTCAGTCTTCAACACATCACAGCCTGCATGGTTGCTAGGTAACGTACGGCACACATTTTGTATAGCTTATTTCGTGACGCAGTTTTTCAGATGGCGCCCAGCCGTAAGATATGTTAATATTTAAAATTTCTCCATCTACTTGCGGTGTGTTTACTTTGCACTTAATATATTTTCTTTCGTTTCCTCCTTTAATCATACATGAGAGAATATATCCTGAATACTTTAAATTATCCATTGGTCCCAGTTTTGCATAACCGATCTGAAAATCAATCCTCTTATGGTTCGTCTTTACTGAAATCACTTTAGTTTTGGAAATGCTAATTTTCATTTCTCATTCGCTACACCTGTCTTCAGTACCAGGATATTAGACTGCATTGCATTCTTTTGGAATGAAAAATTACCCAAAGTTATTAAATGCGTAGGCGGAAAGACAATTATACGTAAATAGGTAGGTAAATAGAGATATATGTAGAGGTAGACAAATTTAAAACGGTCTTCCATTGCGTTTCCTATTCAATTTTCTTCTCAACAGTGCAAACCGTTTACGTTTTATTCAGTCGAAGGCCACCAAGGAGGTGATTTACCAATCACTGTTTCAGACATACATTAACTCATTACGTTAACGCGTTGTTGCAATTAGTTTACCAAAATATCTTACATTCATGGCATAATGTGTGTATACTTTGAGAAAATAGAAGCTAGCACCAGCATTTCCTTACTGCCCGACTGGTTGATTGAATGGTCAGCGTACTGGCCTTCGATTCAGAGGGTACCAGGTTCGATTCCCGGCTGGGTCAGGGAATTTAATCTTCATTAGTTAATTGCAATGGCCCGTGGGCTGAATGTTTGTGCTGTCCCCAACATCCCTGCCACTCACACATCACACACAACACTATCCTCCACCACAATAACATGCAGTTACCTACACATGGCAGGTGCCGCCCACCCTCATCGGAGGGTCTGCCTTAGAAGGGCTGCACTCGGCTAGAAATAGCCACACGAAATTATAATTATATTTTCGTACTATGCAGTAGCGCTCGATAAATCGCGATTGATGAGATCTCTTGTGGTTCCACCACGGAGGAGAGAATATTGATTCGCCAATGGAACATTTTACTATCTATCATAATAATAATATGTAAGACAGTGTATTCATGAAGAAATTTTGGGAGGATAAGAAAGCGAAAACCATCAAGTTCAAACGCGCTTTTTGAATGGGCATGACGAAGAAAGAAGAAGAAAAATATTAGTAATTAACTACTACCAGTTCACTACAGGACGTAGGTTCCTCCAGAAATATTCATCCGTTTACGATAATTGGCCAACACTTTTTAATAGTTTGTTTTACGTCATACCGTCACAGATAGGTCTTATAGCGACGATGGGATAGAAAAGGCCTAGGAGTGGGAAGAAAGCGACCGTGGTCTGAATTACGCTGCAGCCCCAACATTTGCCTGGTGTGAAAATAGGAAACCACGGAAAACCATCTTCAGGGCTGCCAACAGTGGGGCTAGATCTCACTATCTCCCGGATGCAAGCTCACAGTTGCGCGGCCCTATTCGCACGGCCATCTTGCCCGGATTGGCCAGTTTTAATCTGTTGCTCCCTAAAAATATCCTGATTTCACTAACTTATTTTGTGTGAGGCTTCCTCGAAGCCATTTCATGGTCGAAGAGATAAAAGAAGGGAAATTATCCCCTTTCCTTCGTTTTTTTTCTTCGTTTTTTTTCTGTCTGACCGATCCACCTCCACTTCCTCTTCTGCACAACAGGAATGATAGCTTTAACACATGCTTGAGATTTACAGTAGCTCACATTTATTCTTTTTATTTGGGTTATTCCTAACAGGGTATTTTCCATTGCTCTTCGATATGTCCTGCGTTTCGAGCCATACTTAACGTCTGTAAATAAATAAATAAATAAATAAATAAATAAATATATAAATAAACTGTAACTAGAGGGATAGGAACAAATGCCAAATGGACGAATTTGGTTCGGAAAGACCCACAGTATATAAAAATTGATCAAATTGACATTTACAACTGATACAAGTTCAGAAAGTTATTAAAGACCATCTGATTCTCTCCAGTCAGTAACAGCCAAATCAGTGCGTCCAGGAGTAGGAGTGAAATGGACTCAAGAAAGAAAAGACATCCTTAGCGCTAGGGTGATGGAATACCGGTGTAAGAAGAAGAAAAAAGCTCACCAGAATTAAGAACCTCGTGGTCCATTGTAGGCCTAAACGAAGAAGAAGTAGAAGAAGATAAATAGATAAATAAACAAATAAATAAATCAAATCAAATCAATAAAACAATAAATAAATCAGTAAATAAATAATGCCCCATAGGAGATGAATGCATTTATTATTATTATTATTATTAATTTTATTATTATTATTATCTTCAAACTGAGATAATATAAATAACTGTCCCATGAACTTAACACTCCGGCAACGCAGAAAACTAGAAATGCCGAATTCTGTGCTCAATTCTATACTCTGCCTCTATTAGCGGTCTACATCGGCGATAGTAATGGTGGTGATATTATTTAAGAGAAATTGCAAAGAAATAATCGTCCCCTTTTCGTAAAAGATAAAGATCCAACAGAAAAGAAGCAAGTGTATAGTTTTAAGTGGCTGTTGATGTCGGGGCCACTAGTTTTACATTTAATGTGACCCAGAGGTATGTGACATTTCATTTTTGAAATGAGCGCATAGGCCGGGACATGACCTGTAACTGCCTTGGTGAGAAGGCAGTGATGCTCCCACACGGTTACAACCGCTCCAAAGGTTCGTCTCCTGAAGAACTGAATATAGAGGCAAAAGTACGAGAAAGACCTTAAATATTTGAAAATGCAAATCTTACACAGTCACAACTGGCTGAGAGCAAGAGTTGACAAAGGGAGGTCTGATATGTAATATTAAGTTGAAGATCCCGACACAATTATTGTCTGTAAGTTAAAGCCATGCTCCATTGTGAGCTGAGTGGGTTTGCCCCCAGAGCCCCTGAAGTATTACCCATTTCAGTTGTCTCTTACGAAATACACTGGAATACGGAGAATGTGCTCTATTCTGTACTCATAGTGGGTGGGATAAAGCGGGATCATTCATTTCCGATGAGTTGTTTAATCCAAGAAAAGTTGGTGCCGGCAAAATGACAAATAATTCTGTCCTGAGACCTATGATACCTCCAAGTTACAAACTGTTAGTATATCCATTTCTCAGCTGAGGTTAAGACATAGCTGTCTCATTTTGTAGGAAACATTATAATACTAAGCCACCGTCAGCCTGTTCGTAATAACGCATTAGTTTACTGCACGATATATTTGATTTATATTTTTGATTAAAGCAGGAATTAAAGCGAGTTTGAGGTTGTCACAAAAGATGTTAGCTTTGATAGAACTGGCTAAAATTCCAACTATCGTTCACTTTGTCTGAACCATTCAGCTTCAGTTTATAAGTTGACTAAAATGATATCAATTATCATGTATATACAAGATAATTCGTGAGGTTTTTCGTGAGGTAAATTGTCTGGAGTGGACCACCTCCGAAGTTTATGGAATGAGACTTATAAGCATCCATAGGGACTGATAACGGATAGCCGAGTACACTGTTGAAACAGACAACTTCTTGTTACCTTTGTTTTACCCTGGAGAGTCCTCGTTTACTGATATAGAAGCTCCACGAATCAAGTTGGAGAGAAAGAAGAAGTTTATTATCTTGAAAGCAGTCGGTGGACAATGACATCCTGGGGAATATAAAGACGTGTATCAGTCACATACAATGTAACATCGTATCTCCTGAGGGAAAATAACAACATGCTGTTTGAGCTTCTGGAGGAAATGTTTCTTCGTAATTTCATTTGCAGTCGCTGTTCACTTGTTACATAAAACAAAATATATTCGTACCAAAGAGGTTAACAATTAGTATTTATTTAGACATATATTATGCGTTGAAGGAAAATTCGAGGTAAATACTGTGAAAAATATCACCGACTACGTACGTAGCTGGTAATTATCATTTATTCATTTCTTTGCTCCATACAGTTCTCGATGGCGGAAATGCATTGCGAAATGCTTGAAGGAAATTGCTGAAATGGGTCGAAAATATTAGCCATAGCTTTGTTTATTCCGGTGTAGAGTGTAAAGTATATTGAAACACAATCCTTCACGCTGCGATCAAATATTCCCTGACTAAAAGCCCTTAGTACAAACAAGGCGGGTGGCCACTGATTCTTGTGGTTGAAAATGTACAACTCGTTTACTGCATTTTCTTACAGAATAGATACAGTTTATTTTATATCACAGTATGAGATGCCATACGACAAAGACACAAGGTAAAATGTGCATTAATCTGTAGAGAAAGTATCCTAGACACAACAAAAATGGGTATTTATTTTATGTATGAACATCTGAATCTACATCACTGATTAAACTGGAAATGTTATTCCAGCTCGCTATGTAAATTATACTAATGGTAAATTAAAGACGTGTTTTCAAGCAATTCAATGCACCATTCTATGAAACAAAACAACACTTTTTATATTGAAGGTCTAGTGAATTATACGTCTGCTTTTCTGTATTAAACCTGAAGTAATATACAGGATCAAGTATAACATAATGAAAGAAGAACACTCACTTAAACACAATAATAAAAAATAACGATATGATCCTCATCACGTACGTGAAGTGTAAATACAAAACTATCATACATACCGTACTAAAATAATTAAAGGTTTGAAGCAGCAAATGAAGATGAAAGGGAATTTTACGCGAACATTTGTTTTAACCTACAGTCATACAACTTCTTGTGGAATTTGAATAATTAATATGTGTTTTACGATTCCTGAAAAGCCATTTTAAATACCAGGATACAAACCAGGGCTCTCTGATGTGAATACGTTTGTACTGAAGCCTAACAGGATAAAAATAACTCGCAAAGTGTTCATGAGAATGCTCAGTAAATATCGAAACTGTAATAACATGGCATATGGTCCAAACAAGTATAAATCAATGGAAAGAAATTTATGTAAAGAAATTTTTGATAAGCAGACATTCATCGGTATCTTAATGCACTTACTTCTCAAACGAGCAGTCGAACTAATAACTACATCCTGGAAAGAGAAAGAAATAATATTTTCAGAATCTAAGACTAGAAATGAACTAAGAGCCTGTTAACGTAAAAGTTCATTCCATAACCATATAGCAATTCCTGAATTTTACTGCTAAAACCATTTACGTTACAATTTGAACTGCCACCGTTCAGACAAAAAAAACCTTTTCTTGTACTTGTGAAGAACTCATTTCACTCGGAGGGTGGATGCAATAGACTTCGCTTAATGCATCGCAACGCTTACACGTGATATGTCCAATATTAGCTGGGAAAGGGAAACTCCGCCTGCTGAGTTACGATGGAAAGTTCAGCTCCGATGTTAGGAGAAACATTTGCGTCTAACTAATCATAGCCGAAACTTATATTTTGAGCAGCGAATGAAAACAGGGCTACTACACTATGTACAAAAGATCACTCCAACCAAATAGAAAGCGAATTCCTTAAGGTGATCAGGTCCTCTTGAATAATAAACGTTGAATCACCACGCTATACAAATATTATCGTCCTGAATGTCACAAACAACGCTGATAGAAGTTAATTTTTAAATTTCAACTGGTCGATGTTTCTGCACCGTGAACTGACACGGTCTATAATCGTGTAAATAACTTGACGACATAACTGACTAGAGTAAAATATTGTTTGTTGGTTTTTATGTAGCTCATATCACTGATGTGCCCAGAATAATACGAGTTTTTGGTGAGTCTACGACAGAATGTTGAACATATGTTTGGTCAAAATTCGCACACCAATCCCTATACTCATTTCTCACCTCACTGGTCATTCCAGGTATATAAGTAGCTTCGCACTGAGTGACACCAAAGCTGCTCTTCTTTCTACTAACCTCATTCCTGTCCGACTCGTTGGCTGAATGGTCAACGTACTGGTTGTTTGTGTTGTCCCGAACATCCCTGCAACTCACACACCACACACAACACTATCCTCCACCACAATAACTCGCAGTTACCTACACATGGCAGATGCCGCCCACCCTCATAGGAGGGTCTGCCTTACAAGGGCTGCACTCGGCTAGTAATAGCCATACGAAATTATTATTATTATTATTACCCTTATTCCTGCCTGCGGTAAGTATCCTGTGAATACAGGAAAGTGTCGTAATTCTGCATTCTCTTTGGAAAGTCAACGGAATGGTGGATATTAAAGATAAAAGATCTGTACATACATTTGCGGAACGCTGTTTAAAAAGCTTTCAACTGAATGAATACCATCTAATGTTATCCTGCTAACAATGTTTTGCAACCTTGTTTGAGCAAGTTTGACATACATATAACTAGAATTAGCAATGAAGATTTCATGCATAACTTACAGTCGTGCTGACTTTTATAAAGTTTAAAATTAAGACCCTGAGGAAATATCAAAATAAATCGGAACACTTCGGAAAAACAGTAGCCCGGCAGCTGCTAGTCTCCGACCAACTGTGCGGTATTACACGGGGTGTTGTAGCCTATCCATAATTTGCACCGGAATGGCAGGTGCAGATGCAAAGGGGTTACGTTGTGCTTTGCGCACATTACGGCGGTCCTCTCTTGATGTGGTCAGACCTGGTCGACCGGAACCTTGATGACTCGTACGGTTTCTCTCACGTGCCCATTCAGCCCAACATGGGACCACTGACAGATCTGAATGCCCCTCATGACTGGATATTGCACGCTTAGATCAGCCGGCCACTTTCACCCACACTAAAGCCCCTTTCAAAATCGATCAAGTGCTGGTAGTGTCTCATGCAAGCATGCGGCCTTCTCTGTGGTCTTTCACACTGATCACCCTCTGGCACTGTGCACTTCCCTTATATACCCCATCAGGCCATTTAACACGGTTGTATTGTGACGACACTAAAGCACTCTAGTGCCCGTTCCTTCTGTTACAGTCCATTGCAACTCTTATCATTTAAAATCCAGCCAATGGTATGAAGGTGTACGAAAATTATGTCGAAATCGGACAATTCCTTCCTGATGCTTAACATTCTTTTATCACTGTGTGCGTATTAGATTTACACAAAGGTGAAAGGATTTTGACTTACTGTACAAACATTGTACAAGAGAATGTTTTGTATTTATTAACGTAAATGGAGGATAATTTAAATGTGAAAATAAGAGCTATTCAGTCTTGTAGTTCTATCTATGAACATTGTAATAATAGTACACATAAATCTTCATTCTTGCGGGAAATATGAAACAGAGCGACATGATTTTTCATTTAAAAGCCCGACACGCGTTGTCTGAAATACAAACCGTGATAGAAGGTCTGAGTATTAACTACTGGAACGCCAAAGTGCCAAAAAAAATCCCGGAAGATTTATTTAACGTGTCAATAGATCTACCGACACGAGGCTGACGTATCTGAGTACCTTGGAAAACCATCGTACTGAGCGGTGATCGATCGAGATATGACTATAGTCATAATATCAACGTGTTTCAATAAAAATAATTTTACTGGGCACGTAATTACTTGTAATTTCAGTATTTAAAGGGAATAAAACTCTTCTAAATAATATGCTTACCTTCATAGCCTAATATTTAAGTGGTTCCCTGCCAATTAAAAGCAGACGAGGCGTTGCGCACTACATAGAAAGGAGTGAAATGTTCGCTTTCAACTCATTTTATAGAAAGTAACTGGGCATATAATTAAATGACGGTATGATTTTGAACTTTCTGTTAGGATTTCCAGTCTATCAAATAGTTATAACTTGGTCACATAGAAATCTTGGCTTGGCTAGAACTTAAATCCGGCGAACGTAAACCTACGACGAGAGCAGAATGCCAATCAACACAAGGGAATTGCTAGTATCAAATAAGGGGATGTCTCTGGGCAGATCAGAGGCGTAGTAACACTCCATTACCAATATAAACCACTCCCATATTGCCAAGATTCCGTGAACTTGACTATACACGACATTTCGAAAGTTGCAAGTTCGCACTATAATGGACATGAGTCTGAATGGATTAAGGGGACATACCCCTACATTTCACATAGGATTAAGAACCGGGATACAAGCAAAGGGCTGCGCTGTTTGAGTGAGGTAGATATCAACTTACATTCGGGAGGTAGTGGATTCAAACCCCACTGTCGGCAGCCCTGAACTTGGTTTTCCGCGGTTTCCCATTTTCACACCAAGCAATTGCCGGAGCTACAACTTAATTAAATTAATGCTACGGTCGCTTCCATAACTATCCTGACCTTTTCCTCTCTCATCATCACCATAAAACCTATCTGTGTTGGTGCTACGTAAAGCAAATTTTAATGAAATAGAACCGGAACGTAATTTTCACTTATGTACCACGATTTAACATGAATCATTATATTCAAAAGAATTCTACGAGAGGGGAATCTGTCGTCCTCGGAGAGTTAATAAACTCGGAGGAAGTATTATGTTTGTTATTCTCGGGTATCATATTCGCATTATTTACAAGTAGAGGAACGGGAACAGGAACGTACAAATCATGCGGTTTTAATTTCATCGCTTCTGTATTAATTAACTTCATTTGCAGAATAATTGTGATTCAAAGATGGAAATGAAACAATATTAGTTGAAAATAAACGTGAAAACAATTATTTACCAACTGCATAATTAATTTTTTCCCATTCATTATTCCTGTTTTCGAGCACTGGTATTGCCTTCGAAGGTATGGACTTGCACTAGAGGAAATTTCTACCGTTCGATTTTAATTTAATATTTCAGTGTTATTCAATACATTTTTAAACTATTATAATAGTAACTCAATGAGGACCCCGTTACATCAATTATTTCTCTGATAGATTAGTTCCATTTTTTTTTTTTTTTTTGGTGTAGAAACATCGTTGTATTTCTACCTTTTCCTAAGTAAAATGAGTGTATAGTATTGATAGACAATGTTAGGAACTAAATTTAAGATGAAACTGATGCTGGGGTTTTTGTACTGCGTAATAATATGTGTTCAAATTACTTGCTACGGTACCAGCTCATACCCAAGAGAGTCTTCACATGTCTCATGAGTCCTAGTTCCCTATCTTTCGGAGGGAGTGGATTTAAATGGCCAGCATTACAAGGCAGGGGAAATTTTAACAGGACCTCTAAATTTGGAGACTATTGTATCTTTGATAATTTGTGTTCAGTTTAAGGTTATGTTTGTTTCTTTTGGCAATATACATTCCACTCAATAATAAAATCGCATATTTAACTACCCTTACTTGGGTACATGGGGAGAAATAAACATAAATATACTACAATATAATATCCCGGAACATCACCACCTACGTTAAGCATAAATATGTTGTTACTCTTTTACGTTAAACATAAAGAATTCTCAACGTACAAATTTAAATACATTACTTTTTATATACTAACGTTACTGTTATTTGGACATTATCTACAATACATTCTTAAAATTGTGACGGTTCTTTCGATCTCAAATCTGCAACGGGAAAGCATTTCCATAACAGATAATAGTATATGGGGATTCCTAACTTGGCATTCATTTTATATCAATCACTTACGATCTGTATTTAGGGTTGTCACTCAGATGGCAGATTCCCTATCAGTTGTTTATCTGGTTTTCGTAAATGATTTCCAAGAATTGTGACTTGTGATTTCAAAACATATCGCTTAATAAATTATTTCAGTCCCAAATTCGTCTTCCTATGAGCGAGTGTTTTCTCCAAACTATCACACTTGGAATAATACCTTTACAGATAAAGGGCAGCCTGTCTGTATAGCAATAAATCGTTCGTTATTTAGCATCGTGTCGGTAGATTTACTGGCACGTAAAAGAACTCCTGTGGGACTAAATTCCGGCACCTCGGCATCTCCGAAGACCGTAAAAGTAGCAAATAACGTGATGATTATGATATCTTAGCATACTAAATACAGTCGTGTGGTTTTATCTTTGTATCTGTTGGTGGGATGTAGTCATTGGAATTTTATTCAGTCAGATGAGGAGCATCCTTTTTGGACCTCTTTATCTACATCAGACCAATGTTCTGTTAATAAACCCTGCACCATTTCAGCTATAGATGGCAGGCGTCTCTTGGTAACTAGCCATTACTTCCACATGCCATTCCTCAAAATATCCTTATAGAACGGAGGTAGTGGTTTTAAAATATCAGTAGAGTATGAAAAGTCTCTAAACACAGGAAATGAAGGAACAAAATATGATATAAATCCCTGAGAAGATATTTTAGACACACGTTCAATATTATAACAGATACGGGCGCTCAGTGTGTGTAGAACGTCACTCCGCATTAGCAAGCGACTGTTACAGGACGTGTCACACTGCGCTGTATGGTTAATGAACGCTTATCTGTCACAGAACGGGGTTGAGTCTCATGCAGTTTGCTCTAAGTACCCCACATCTGTTAATAAAAGTTCCCTATACGAGAAGCTAAATAATACTAGTAACCTTATTACCAAACATGTTCCCTTTCTAATGAGAGGTACAATACACCCTTGGTACCCCGGTCTCTCGTAAGAGCCAAGTGAAAGGTTTTAAATTCTTAACTTGGAAACGTGTGATAGTGTCCATGGTAACATACCTGCATCCATCATTTCTTCTACTTACTTGTATACTCACGGTCATTAGAATATTGGGTGGGAAGGGAGTAGAATTTGACCAGCACTGAGCATGGTGAAGAGACAATACGGGCAACGTCACTTGTTTTTGTCTTTAAGAATGTGTCTGTTCTGACATCTTACTCTCATAAGTCACTACAACTCGACTGGCATTTTCTCGGGAATTGATTAACGTGTTTCTGTGATTAAATATTCTGGCTTTACTGGATTATCCTAATAAAGGATTTTTTTTTTTGCTGCTTGCTTTACGTCGCACCGACACAGATATGCCTTATGACGACGATGGAATAGGAAAGGCCTAGGAAGTGGAAGGAAGCGGCCGTGGCCTTAATTAAGGTACAGCCCCGGCATTTGCATGGTGTGAAAATGGGAAACCACGGAAAACCATCTTCAGGGATGCCGACAGTGGGGCTCGAACCCACTATCTCCCGATTACTGGATACTGGCCGCACTTAAGCGACTGCAGCTATCGAGCTCGGTAAAGGAAAAAATTAATTCACTGTAATTGTGAAGAAATGTAAACGGTGCAAGTTGCTTTACGTCGCACCGGCACAGATAGGTCTTATGGCGACGATGGGATAGAAAAAGGCCTAGGAATGGGAAGGAAGCGGCCGTGGCCTTTATTAAGGTACAGCCCCAGCATTGGCCTCGTGTGAAAATGGGAAACCACAGAAAAAAATCTTCAAGGCTGTCAACAGTGGGGGTTCTAACCCGCTATCTCCCAGATGTGAGCTCACAGCTGTGCGCTCCTAACCACATGGCCAACTCGCCCGGTGTGAACGGTGTAGTCGCGCCCCAATACGGATACCATTTAAGTATTTGATCAGCACTGATAACTCCAGAGCAACAGTTTTTCATGATCGTAAGTATTTAATTCCAGGTTGTATTTACTTTGGTTGATGATGATGATGATAATAATAATAATAATAATAATAATAATAATAATAATAATAATCAAAAGTTCATCTATACACTGTGTACATTGTTCAGTCCTCGGATTTGGTCCATTCCAATCATCATCACTATTTTCCCCTCGATTCTTGTAATGACGCTGACAGGTTCTGCATAAAGTAAATCGATTGATATCGGGGTAATAATAATAATAATAATAATAATAATAATAATAATAATAATAATAATAATAATTGTTACGGGGTTACCCGTGGACCAGCAGAGCTGAAAGAAGGTGCCAGGGTGAATGGGTTTAACTACAAAATTAAAGTTAATTTACAACTTTAACAAAGGTTATATTTTTTGAATTTCAACAATCAACAACAAAATTTCAACAACTTTTCACTTAGTGAGATAACGATGACATAGTAATTTAGAAACAAGACTTAGAAAAATTCAAGATTTCAACACTTTAACACTCTTGGGCTATAAGCCCCTAGTTTTATAATTTCTGAGCTTTCAGCTCCAACTTTACCGAGAGCATAAATTTACAAAAGGGCAGAAATCCAGTACTACCTGGAGCACTTGCTCCGTAATTTACAATATAAAGCCTTCTAGATGCACTTTTGCAGTACTTAAAAAAAAACTAACGTGCTCTCCGTTTTACCAGGCTATTCAAGGCGATATCAGAAAATTACAATCAGTTGCCATCACGGCACAACTTACAAGTTGAAACAGGGGTATCTAGTACCCAAACTATTGGGCCGTAGCGGAAAGGAACAAGTAAATGGCCCAAAACACAATTTGAACGGAGGCGTGAACTTGCACTCCTAAATATGCTTTCTTAAAACCTAAAAGGCACTAGGCCGATGAAACAGGGGCTATTAAAACTATGGAAGTGACTCGTATAAGAAAGAAATTTAAGACATTACGGAAAAGAAGAAAACCAGTTACAAAACGTAGTCATCTCAAACCAAAATGAAGGGGAGCTCGAGAGGGTGCATCACTCTCTATCCCCAATTAGCAGTTAAAGATTTTATGAAGTTATTACATAAGCCGGCAGAAAATTACATTTGTAGAAAAGTAGGTTACATGGTTAAAGTTTCGGACCTTTCCCTCAGGTTAAACTGCGGAGCTAGCAAGAAATAAAAATGTTAACTGGCCATTACCTTGCTGAAGAACTGCTGCCTCATGAAAGAGGCGCCTCCCGCCTTCTGCTTGACACACACACACTTAGATAGATGTTGATCAAATGGCCAAGAGACGTAAAAATCCGCGGTTTATAAACCCTCGGGGAAAGTTCGAGACCTTTCATGAATAATCAAGACACACCCACAGAATTGTATTGGTCAAATTTAAAAGTGGCCCTCAGAATCGAAGAAGAAATACAGGATTGGTTGGAAATTAATTACAAAAATTAGGTATTGGCTGGATTAAAAACTGTCGGAAGAAAAGATAAATATTACCAACCCAAAAATAAATGGACATCAATTAGTAAAAAAAAGTTATCAATACAAAACTTCTTCAAAAAAGTTCTTTCACTTCGCACCAGGGTGCATGATCATAGTTTTCTAGCAGTGACATCTATGAGAGAATGTCCAAACTTCTTGATGAACGGTAAACAAAACAAGTTGAAATTTACACAATACTGGAAACTTCACAATAACAAAATTACGGTAGTGACATCTTCTGAGAAAAGGTTTAAATAGGTCTAATTTCAAGTTCAGTGTTTCTCCTGTAGAGGAGTTCTTTTAGGCGCAAGATTTAAATGTGCGGCGTAGAGGTGTACCTCCCGGTATAATAATAATAATAATAATAATAATAATAATAATAATAATAATAATAATAATAATAAGCAATTTGCGAAAACACCCCAACAGTTATTTAAAATTCAACATGATACGTAATTTATGCGGATTGAGTTATGTATTAGTAAACTCCGCCTGTTTTGGGTATCTTTATAAGGGAATATACCATAGTGCATGTTGAAAGGTAAGTCTGACGATGCCATTTTCTCTTTTAGAACGTGGAGAACATAATTAATCAGGTCATTACCATGCTTAAATTACAAAAAGATGAATAGTGTTACAGAAAACATGGCCATTAATGGTGGCAAATATGTTTCCCTTTGATTTGCAATTGACCTGTAAATATGGTTATCTCTTACCTGCAGTTTCAAATTCAGTTTGTAAAATAGTATAAAATGAAATGTTGTAAGTATTCATCTCTTGTTCACCTTTCATAGGCTTATACAGACATACCTTCTGACAAGATTAAGATGCACTTAAACATTCTAAAATTTTACGAGCACGTTCCGTAATTTAAGTTGCTGCATGATATTTAGACGTCTACAATAAGAGTCAGAAAAACGCAGTGCCAGCGCTTAGATATATGCAGAAAGAAAGTGGAAAGCAATAGATACTGTAATATTATGTTAGTATAATTTTAAAACGCACTACATTTCTTAAAATTTGCATTCACACAATTATCTGACTAAAATTTTACTTGCAAATGTACGACTTAGGTGTATTTCAAATGAGGGCATAAGAGTACAAGGAATCCAAGAGGTGTCTAAAAGGGATCAACACACAGATTGATATTCTGAAACATTTAGACATGAATGGTCATAATATTGTTTTAAGTATCAATGAGGTACGGTATCTAATCTAAATACATTATATATACCTAAACGGTGACATAAGATGAACAGTAAATATGTCGAAATTCGTGGTGTCCTTTTACTGTTCAAACACCCCTTGTAAAGGATAATAGACCAAATATTCTTTCAATGATGAATAAAAGATATTGAACCCCATATAAAATAACGATAAATTCGTGAACTTAAAATTAGGGACATAAATTAGAATTATTAGTCAAATTCAAATATTGTGGAACTTTAATTGCTTTCATACTTTTTCCTTTCAAGACTATTCTTTTTATACACAAATATGTATTATCACAGAGTGACTACCTGTATGTATGCAGGTGCAACCTCCATTTAAACTCCATTTGAATTGCAGGGAAGTTTTCGAACTAACAGTCACTAATAATCTGGGTTAAGGATTACAATTAATGCTAAATATTCATTTCATAGAATATTTTTCTAATAGTATCATGTACTTATTTAGCATATGGCATTACGCAAGAAAGAAGAACAATTACACACACATACGATTATAAATAAAAAGAATACAATTTATTGATAAATAATACAAACAAATGTTAAATAATAATAAACATATAAAACATACAAATAATAAAATACATATCAGTGGAATGACGAAAAACGAAATAATGTTATAGCCTAACATCCCGCCTAGGTATCCACTCAAGGATCGATGGTGTAGCACTGAAAAAGTCTCTCGGATCACCCACGTAGGATCTCAAATTGCACTCCTCGATGATGTTACGAATGCTAAGAGAATCCCATTCTATACAAGTTGTAATATTCAATTGCTATTAGTTAATGACACACACTATAAAGTTGGGATGCAGGTTGTTTCTATGTAAATTCCAACTCTTCTTTACTATTGCAATAAAATCTTCTATTTTGCTATTTCGTACTTTAAATTAAACAAGGAAATTTGGAGATGAAAAGTTCTACAATGGACCTTTACGTCCTCAGTGAAGAAACTCCAGTCTGCAGGGAGATCGTTGCGTGCTAGGAGCCTATTCATAACCTAATCATTAAACTCGTTGCAGAGTCCTATTCTTCCTTGCGTGTCGATTGTATGCCACGGAAGGGCTTAATTTGATGAGGTTTTATATGGTAATAGAGCCATACTTTTCTGATTCTTCCCAGGAGTGGCTACCTTCAAACCGTGGAATTTCTGTAGAAGTTCATTATTCAAAAATAAAACTATCCTTGACATTCTTCTAAGTAATCTTCATATATTTCTGAAAAGAAAAAGCAATATTCACACTTTTACAGCACAGCATCGGAGTGTTTAAAATTAACAACATCCTAAACCGTCGATTACGAGCAACTTCGTCTACGAGTGTTTTGCAAGAGAAGCAAAAACTGTTTAATGAATTCTAATTTGGTACACGAGCAAGGTTTTGCACTACGATTAGTACTGATCTGTCTGTTGATTGTCAGGTAACCACCCTGCCCGCTCCCTCTCGCTGCGTGATTGTGGGTAATCTTCACTCATGCTCGAGTTCAGTTAATGTGCCTCGCTCCAATTATCAGAATCCATACAAGTGCGTAACATTGTACTCTGGTCCAATTGCTTTCTTGGTAATGATTTTGACTGGTTTGCTGATGAACAGGAGCTGCTGATTATCGGTGAAATTGTGTCCTTGAGTAAAAAATTAATGGCGCATGGCTTTAAGTGTCGGGAGTGTCCGAGGAGAAGTTCGGCTCGCCAGATGCAGGCCATTTGATTTGACTCCCCTAGGCGACCTGCACGTCATGATGAGGATGAAATTATGATGAAGACGGCACATACACTCAGCCCCTGGCCAGCGAAATCAACCAATGTTCGTTAAAAATTCCTGACCCTGCCAGCACACTAACCATTTAGTCATGGAGCCAGACCTTAAGACCAAAGGCCAGCACACTAACCATTTAACCATGGAGCAGTGTCCTTGGGTAAGACCATGGAACTAGTGGTGAGTGACGCTGACATTTAAGAGCTGGTGGGAGGACATTACCAGGAACTGACCACCGACGAATTTACCAGGAACTGACCACCGACGAATTGACAGACCTAGATTGCGAGGAATACTACGAACTTATGGAAAAAAACATATCTCCGTAGCAGGTACGTCTCATTTCAAATGAGAGTTGGGCGATGTAAAATCTATGGGAAGCAGTACAAAATTTTGTAGAAAAACGTCACCAGAATACGGCTGTAGTAGTCCGAACGGTGAAATCTGTTTAACGATATTCCAGTATCACATTTTATAGTTATCCTCAAAAAAGAGTTAAAACAACAGATACCTTGTTAATGTCACAGGAAAATAACACATAAGTCAAGGTTCTGTTATAAGGTAAAGAGCAGGTTGATTATTTTACTATATGTCTTATCAATACATATTTTTGAGTTGTGCCACGAATCATTTGCTTTCTAATTACTTATAACAGGAAACACTGTTTTGATATTCGAATGCTTTAGATTTAAAGCACATATACATATTGATTAAATGCTCGCAATCCAAGGCTTTACTGTATTATATCTTCTAATATACTAGCACAACTGCTAATAATAATAATAATAATAATAATAGTAAAGTCCCGTGTGGGGATTTACCGGTTACCTCCATCGGGCGCGTCCCATTGGAATTGGGGAAGCTCGCTGGCTCTGCCGCCAGCAGAGTCATAGGATAGTAGGGAAATAAAATACCACCGTTAAAAAAAACTGGTCCCTTGCCAGGGTTACGGCGAAGACTGGTAAATGACCAGAAGCCAGAAAACATCTTGAGGCAACCTCTAGGGCTAACAACCCTAGTTGTAAAAGGATGGGTACCCGTCCAAAGCAAAGTAAAGTCAAAAAGCATGATGGCACAACATTTCAAGAAACATACCCCAGGGGGTAAATCTTCGGATAAATCCCTCGTCCTGAACGCCACGGTGCACGAGTCTCGTTTGGATTCTGGGGGAGACTCGACATCATGCAAGAGACGGAGCGTCTCGGTGTATCTCGAAGAGTCAAAAACTCAGGCCAAAATCTAAAACCTTTCTAGCAACTTTCAACATAAATTCACTTACACAAACTGGCAAGCTGAAAACCCTCACCAAAGCTCTTCACGAAAATCAGATATCCATAATGGCCCTACAGGAAACAAGGTACCCAGATGAAGAGATTTTTGAATCCGAAGGCTACCGATTTTTCAAGAGCAAAGCGCAAAGAGGAATCCTCAATGCAGCTGTGATGCTTGGAACCGCATTTGCTGTTAGAACCAAGATCCTTAAATCGGTTGCAAATTTCGAACCTGTGAATGACAGATTGTCTATACTCACAATTAAATGCGCGAACAAAACCTACGCCCTAGTTAACGCACATGCTCCTACAAACGATAAGAACAAGTCTGATCCAGACGAAGTTGATAATTTCTGGGACCTACTGGATGAAAAATTAAACAAAATCCCCAAACACCATGTCAAGCTTCTTTTGGGTGACTTCAATGCCCAACTAGGTCGTGAACAGAAGTACAAGAGAGTTATAGGAAATTACTCTGCTCACAAAAGAACCAATCCCAACGGCAAAAGACTGGTGTCCATTTGCGAAAATCACAACCTGCAGGTCATGTCGACCCACTTTCGCCATCTATCCGGAAAGCAAATGACTTGGCGTTCTCCCGTCCAAGCTCTCGGAGAGTTCCAAATTGATCACGTTGCAATCTCCAGGAGGAACAGCCCTGAGATTATGGATGTCAAGGTAAAGAAAGGCATCAGTATGGCGTCAGATCATTATATGTCTCCTATCAAATTCAAATCAATACCTGCAAACACAAGGAAGACAACCAAACAGATCACACGCTTCGACAATGATGAAGTTCGGCAAAGGGTCGAGGAGTTCCAGGAGAAGGCTAGACCAAATTACACTGACTTTAACAACGTCAAAAGGCTCCTTGTTGAGGCCGCCAAAGACGTTGCAGAAATCAAGAGAGGCAAAAAACATGCCTGGTGGAATGGTACCTGCAAATCAGTCCTCCAAGAAAGACTCAATGCGTGGAAACAGTACTACTCTACGAAATCAGAAAATGATTGGGAAACCTACAAAACCCAACGTTCCCAAGCAGCTAGGGTGTTCAGAACTGAGAAACGTAAATACGAAAAATCTCTCATTGAAAAGATAGAACAAAGCTTTAGAAAGAATGAAAGCAGCGAGTACTACAGAGCCTTCAAACGCAAACTCACTGGCTATAAACCACCATCTCTATGCTTTGAGCGAAAGGACGGCACACTGGCGACATCAAATGAAGAAAATTGCAGCATTCTGGCAGATTACTTCAAGAATTTACTTAATTGCTCCAAACCTCAAAGCACCATTGAGACCAAGGAACCCTTACTCAGGTACCCAGATTCCAGACCACCCGACAGAGATGAAATCAAGCGCCACATTGCCCGTCTCAAAAATAACAAAGCGCCGGGGGAAGACTCAGTAGTAGCAGAACTATGGAAATTTGCCCCAGAAGAATCACTTGATATCTTGCAAAAGCAAATAGAAGAAATTTGGAACAAGGAGACCCTACCCGAAGATTGGAAAATAGCTTTGATCCATCCATTACACAAAAAAGGCAGCATGAAGAACATCAACAACTGCAGAGGAGTATCTTTGCTACCCGTGACTTACAAAATTCTATCACTTGCCATCCTAGAGCGTTTGGAAGCACAAGTCGAACATCAAATAGGCGAATACCAAGGAGGGTTCAGAAAAGGTCGCTCAACAGCTGAACAGATCCAAAATATCAAAACGATCATCAGATATTGTACACTAAGGTCCAAGCAGTATGTATCTGTCTGTCTTTGTGGACTTTAAGAAAGCGTACGACTCCATTGACGGGAAATTCCTGCTAAACATCTTAAATGAATTTGGAGTTGATTTTAAACTGCTGGCATTAATTAGAGCCACCCTGATCGATACGAAATCCAAGGTGAAGTTCCACGGATGTCTCTCGCATTCCTTTGACATCAAAACAGGAGTCCGACTAGGTGATGGGCTATCCCCGATACTCTTCAACTGTGTTCTTGAAAAGATCATCAGAACCTGGCGGGTGAGATTACAGGAAACCAACTACAGTCCATTGAAAATAGGAACCAAATCCAAGGGGATCGCAACAGACTGCTTAGCATTTGCCGATGATATTGCTGTTCTCTCAAACGACATAGAAACCGCTAGAGCTCAAGTTGAAATTTTAAAGGAAATTGCCGAACAAACTGGTTTGCAGATATCGTTTGAGAAAACAGAAGTAATGACTAACATCAAAGAGGCTCCACCAAAACTCCATACAAAATACGGTGTTGCATTTGCTCTGTCAGTCAGTGTATTTTTATTCATTTATTATTTTTCGATGTAATGTTCGTTTAAATATATTTTCGTTATTATACTATCAGCAGGTATTGCCACCAGGATTTTTCCGAATTTCAACGTGTTTGTTAACGATAGTAATATTTTACAACAGTTAAATTAAATCGTAATCAAGACCAAGGATGTTTGCTTGTTCTAGGGAGCTGCGGACAGTAGCCGTCGTGTTGGCGAGATGAGGCTCGGAAGCGGGGAAAGTCAGTACCGAACTCTCTTAGCCACTTTCCAATTGTTGAACATGGTACCTGTACCTCACGGGGACAGCGAAATTAACGCCTCCTCAGCCGAAACTGGTAAGTAACTCACAGAAGCTCTGTGAAACTTCAGGTTACTCACACGCAATTCACTACAGAAACAGGCATGTAAATAGAAATTGAATAAAAGTACATAGCGTATTTCTGTCTCCTTGAGTTCTTCATTATTATTATTATTATTATTACTGGCAAATGTGCTTCGCTACGGTAATCTACACTGTATACGAATTTCTCTATAAATTATTGTAAAAGCAGTGAGTAAGATAATGTTAAACTGCTTGTTTCTTAGCGCTATCCGAGAAACAAAATAGCGAGGACGCCATACGTTGTTTCGGATGTAAGATAGGCATTGACGAATTTTTGAGAAAATGGCAGGCTACATTCCCTACTGTCAATCAATATCGAGTTCGGGAGTTTCTACCATAATGGAGGACTCACTTGGCAAATGCCATTCCCAATACAGATGGAGAGTTTACGTTATAAAGACAGACTACTTTTTCTAATGCCACTTAACATCGAGTTGGAGATATTTGGTTTTAATAGAGAAATGCAGCGCTATCTAGCGTATCGGCAATTGAGACACGACAATAAGTCATAGGACCAAAGTTGTCGATGTCTACAAACTGAACGGCGATTATGCTGTCTGTTTTGTAATACGACCTACCGTTTATCCACAAATTACCCCGAAACGAAGGTCTGCGCCGTCATTAAAATGCATTCATCATTGACACTTTCTGGTGCCAACAGTTATATATTTGAACAGCTTTAAACTTTTCCTCAAAGTAAGGTGTCCAGCTTTCGGGATTAGCACTCACAGAGAGTACATACGGAATAATTAAGGAAAAATCAATACAGTTAAGAAAGTTGAAATTAATAGAAACTAGCATTATAAATGAGGACAGCCGGATAGGACAAATATGTAAATACCAAGTGGATGTATTGGAAAATAAAATGTTCCCCAATAAATTGTCATGGTATGAGTTACAGATATAAGAAGGCGGTAACAGAGGAGAAATTTAGGCGCAGGAATTCTTAAGTAAACAGATAATGACTTATGGTGTTATACTTGAACCTAAATAGGTAAGGCAGAGGCAAGAAATGAAAGTGAAAAACAGAAGTAGAACAGAATTACATTAAAAATTAGAGCAAATGCCAGGAAACACATTACGGTGTGAAATAATGGGCTAGACTCCACGGTACTCTTCAAATATTAAGAGTGCCCCTTAGTGCTATTATGGATGATTGTAATATCCAACGGTATTCTGCCCATATCCCGCAGAATGGCCAATAGACGGTTCTTTTGCTTTCTACCAAAGAAACCACCTAGAGTTTACAGGAATGCTGACGAAAATGGCAATACGTTACTTCCCTGCTGGCAAGCACTCGGAGACATTGGCTTAATAACCTGTAGTTTCGTTGCAGGTCTGTCGGTCACTCAATGCAGAGCATGAGACCCGCATAAATAGTCATTTTCTCCGTCATTTGAAGAGTAAGCAAAATTATGAACATGAAAATATTTGTTTATAATGAAGGGACGTTTAACGTATAGTCCACAGATTTTAGGGAAAATCGATAGTATAAGAGAAAATGGAAGAAAACTCTTCCGTTTTCCTATAACCCCCCGTATATTCAGTGATTTCTAAATCATATATATATCAAAACCTTCCCCGGGATAAGTATACTCTACATATGAAATTTAGTCGAAATCTATTCAGCCGTTTCGCCGTGATGGTGGAACAAACAAACAAACAAACAGACACGGATAATAAAAATCACTGATAAGGTCTTGAGTTGACCTAAAACGGATAAATATCTGAAAAATAGCAAAACGAAGGAAATCACAGACAGCTGACCCTCTACAATTTTATGTATATAGATGGATGTATGTGTGTGTGTGAAAATGACACATCTACTAAAGCACTCTGGATATATTTCAACCAAACTTGGTACACTTATGACTTACTATCTGGAAACGAGCGCTGTGGGCGAAGTCATCCCTAGTACCCTTAGGGATGGGGAGTCAGGGCGTTATGTACAGAAATAATCGAAAATACTGTCAAATCCGTAGTTTCCGGGGTCGCTGATATGAATAGTGACACTCCGGAATTTTTTAAAGTCCAAGTTCATTCCCCTTTTATGTGGAGGTGAGAGGTGAGTAAGATATAAAAATAATCGATAATAGTGTCGAATCCATTGTTTTAGGGGCAACTGAGATGAATAGTAACACTCCGGATTTTTTTAAAGTCCAAGTTCATCCCCCTTTTATGTGGGGGTCAGGGGTGAGTAAGATATAAAAATAATCGATAATAGTGTCGAATCCATTGTTTAAGGGGCAACTGGGATGAATAGTAACACTCCGGATTTTTATGAAGTCCATGTTCAGCCCCCTTTAGGGTGGGGGAGAATGGGAGTGAGATATTTAAAAAATGGAAAATAGTGTCGAATCCATAGTTTTAGGGGTCACTGAGATGAACAGTAACACTCTGGAATTTTTTAAAATTCCAAGTTCAAGCCCCTTTTGGGTGGGAAGCAAGGGGCGAGTGGGATATTAAAAAAATCGAAAATAGTGTCGAATGTATAGTTTTCGGGGTCGCTGAAATGAATAGTGACACTCCGAATGTCGAAGTCCATGTTCAGCCCCATCGGCAAAGGGAGGAGAAGGGGAAAAGGAAAATGTCCAAAATGACCGAAATTACGCAAGTATGCGTGTTTCTTCCAGCGTAGCCTTCATACAGTATTGGTACACATGACTTACTATCTGAAAAAATTCTGTTGGAGAAAACACTTCTGGAAATCCTAGGGGAGGGATGAAATATAAAAATAAACGAAAACGACTGATTTGAACGTTGAATCCATTGTTCACGGGGTCGCTGTGTTGAACTGTGACAGTCTGGATGCTGGTTAAGTCACACTTCATCCTCAATAGGATTTTCCAGAATAGCTCTCAACGAAACTTTGTACACATCCGACTTACTATTTAAGAAAGTAAAAACTGTTGGGAGGGCACCCCTATCACTCTTAGTGGAGGAGTAAAATGTAAAATAAACGTTAACGACACATGTTAATGCCGAATCCATTTTTAAGAAGTTGCTGAGTTGAACTGTTACACACTGGATGCTGGTTAAGTCATACTTCATCCGCAATCAGAATGAAGGTTGAGAAGGGATGAAAATTAATGTAAAAATAATGGAAATAATGGATATATTGTAACCATTCATCTCCATGCCATAGGCATGTTAGGAGGTTTAGTCAATCATATATGCCGTTTTCCGCAATATTCTGCGACATATAATGTCGTAATTAGCAATTTACGCCCCAAACCGTGACACGAATTGCGGTACGCAAACTCGAAGGGAGCAGGTCTAAATGCTGTACCGAGAGAAGGATAGCGCATTACCGCGGAACCTTGAAATTGTGCTCTCACTAGGTGCGAGAAAGAAGAAGAGATGGCGTTACGCGTAAAAGTGTATTTTGTCAGAAAGTGGGGTGAATTAAGGTGTGTTGACCCCCAAGAAATAAAAATCCTTCCTGATTCAACACTGCATTCATTGGTGTCAATCCAGCATATTTAACTAATAAGAATAAGAATATTTATATAACCTATGGAAATTTACAAGTTAGGACTTATTAGAATCAACGTATTTTACGCAAATTGTTGGTGCACATAAACGCAATACTTTAATAGTGGATCGGAAATGACGCATGTCATATAGCAGTGCGTAGACTGAAGCCAAGTTCTAAGGTATGGCAACGTGAGGAAAAAGGTGGAAGTTGTTACGAGATAAACCATGACGCGTGAATTTATGAAAGTACGCCTTTGAGATTGTGAACGATCCGCTGATCGGATAGGCATGAGACCATATCAGTATAAAATAGGGGTCAAGAGCTGTAATTTGATTACTCTCACGTCGCTGAAAGATTACGTTTAGCGGAACGGAATTTCGATTAGGGGCGTGGTTTACCACCTCTCCGACCACTCAGCCACAACACTATAAATGGAACCCGGGCCTAGATGCAGGAACCCATTGTAATTTGCGCGCCCGCAGTACTTACATGTCAGTGATGAACTGGATGCAAAAATGGATAACAGTGTGTGAAGTGCTGTGTCGAAGAAAAACATATCAGTGCGGTGTAAGTATCGCGAAATAAGCCGTGTGGTACGAGCCAAAGTGCAGTAGTGATTAATGGAGGTGTTATTTCAACATTTAGTCCTTTAAATATTTGTGACTTGAATGACGGCTTAAAGTTGAATTATCAAAGAAGGGGCAAACGCATCAGATTGCTTAGAATTAGTGAGACAACCGATTACATTTAGTAATTAATAGTGGCCGATTTAAGGCATTTCAACATTAAGTGATGCTCAGTAAATTCGAAAACGGTGTTCGTGGTAGGAAAACGTTTGCATACTCCATGGGCACTCGTGGTTACAATTAGTCAGGTTGTGTGATAAAAGGTGAAATGAGTAGTAATTTATACAAACTTACTGCTATTCGGGTTAGCCCATTTGAATCAATAAGTGTATCTCATCATCAATAGGTTCTTTGAAAACACATAAACAGCATTCATTAATGAATTTCCCGTTTTGCCTGTATGTTCATGAGTGATCGTCGAACCCAGGATTGGAATCAACTAGAGTCGCGCCTAGTGCCAGCATTCATCTCTTCAGGGAACGTCGAGAGATTCCCACAGCAGAAGACCACAGTTCGAGACATGGACGGTACCACGAGGAAGAGGAACCAAGGACTACTTAAGAGTTAAGTTGTCGTAATGGAGATCTAAAATCCCCGGTTGTACCCTCGAGGTGACAGAAAACCACACGCAGTATCGATAAGTACATTTTCTTTAATATATTAAGCATGAGATCTGCACGTTCGCATATTGATATAATTTTAAATAAAAGTCTTGTTTATTTTATGTAATTAATAATATTGAATGTAGGGAACACTGTACGCGTGTGACTGAGAAAGATTATTTTATTAGGATTTCTACTGTGATTTAAGGATAACCTATACTAATATTATAAAGAGGAAAAATTTGTTTGTTTGTAACGAATAGACTTTTTTTTTGCTAGGGGCTTTACGTCACACCGACACAGATAGGTCTTATGGCGACGATGGGATAGGAAAGGCCTAGGAGTTGGAAGGAAGCGGTCGTGGCCTTAGTTAAGGTACAGCCCCAGCATTTGCCTGGTGTGAAAATGGGAAACCACGGAAAACCATTTTCCGGGCTGCCGATAGTGGGATTCGAACCTACTATCTCCCGGATGCATGCTCACAGCCGCGCGCCTCTACGCGCACGGCCAACTCGCCCGGTAACGAATAGACTCAAAAACTACTGAACCGATTTTAAAAATTACTTCACCTATAGAAAGCTACATTGCCAGTGAGTAACATGGGCTGTATTTTATTTTCGAAACAACTCGAGGTGGGGGGCACGGGGGGGGGAGATATAAAAATAATAGGCTAATATCGGCAAAATATATAATTTGTCGTATAAGGAAGAGACAAAACTCAATTTAATCCTCTTGACGCAAAGAACAAAACTCGGTAAGCCCTACGGGCCCGAAAACCATGTTTTAAGGCCCTAAAACCAACCGTTACGGAGATATTAGCACCACACTACCCCTGCTCTAGGAATCGGATAAAGTAATGAACTGCCGTAACCATGGCAACGTCAGCTCCAGGATTCTAGATCAGCGAAATTATCTACAATCACAAAAACCTAACATGTTACAGACATGAAAATTGACATTTGGAGTCCCCTTTAAAAATAAAAGAAGACAAATATTCGTTTTCAGAAAATCCACTTAAGGGGAGGGGTGTGTGAAAAAAAGTGAGAAAGGAGTTGAATTATTTATATGAGGATATATATATCTCAAAAATGAAGATGTTACAGACTTTAAAATTGGTACTTGGAATCTCCTTTAAAAATGAACACACGCTTTTTTGAAAATCCACTTAAGGGTGTGAAAAGAATAAAAAACGGGTGAATTTTTAAAATTAGTATCTTCTTCTTCTATCGCTTTACCCACACCTGTGGGGTTGCGGGTGCGAACTGTGTCGCACATGTGGATTTGACCCTGTTTTATGCTGGATGCCCTTCCTGATGACAACCGTATGTGTAGGGATGTAATCTATACTTCTATCCTAATATTATAAGAGGAAAAATGTGTTTATTTGTTTGTAACGGATAGACTCAAAATATACTGAACCGATTTTAAAAATTACTTCACCTATAGAAATCTACATTGCCAGTGAATAACATGGGCTGTATTTTATTTTCGAAACAACTCGTGGTGGGGGGCACTGGGGGGGAGGTATAAAAATAATAGGCTGATATAGGCAAAATATCTAATTTGTCGTATAAGGACGAGACAAAGCTCAATTTAATCCTCTTGACGCAAAGAACAAAACTCGGTAAGCCCTTCGGGCCCAAAAACCATGCTTTAAGGCCCTAAAACCAACCGTTATGGAGATATTGGAACCACACTACCCCTGCTCTAGGAATCGGATAAAGAAACGAACGGCCGTAACCATGGCAACCTCAGCTCTAGGATTCTACAGCAGCTAGATTATGCATGTACGTTTGGGCATACCTGCCAACAAAAATTGATACACATATGACTTACTATCTGGAAAAAATAAACTGTTGTGTAAGACACTCATAGCACTCCTTTGGGCGGGGATGGAAAGGGAGTGAAGTATAAAAATAATAGCCCCGGGGATCTCGGTAGTACAGCGACAAGCGGTTGCCGACGGACCTCCGTTTTTACGTACTGGCTGAGGTTTCAGCATTTTGCGGAGTCTGTTACCTATAGTTTAAAGTATTTTCTATCAAATCATGGAGTAGTAGGATCACTGATGTTATTAGTGCTGATATTTTGGTCCACTTTTACGATCATTGTAACCATGAAAACAACCTATATACTGTACACAATTGTCAAGTTTGTGCGCCCATGACTTGAAAAATTTCTCAACATTTATACTCAGATTCATTATATGATGTGCGACATGAATGACAAGCCCAGAGAATTATAATTCTCTATAATTATAGTAGTTTCTTTTATGCATCGCGTATTTCCTTGATCATTTGTAATAGTTACGAAATATTGTATCAAACTAATACATTCAATAATATTTATATTTGTGGACTATCTAGCGGAAGTATACTTACACTAAACCTGCAGCTTTATGAAGGGAGCAGGTATATCTAGGTGGGAATGAAGGAAAAACATTAGCAAAAGATCTTAGAGGTTGACGCTCATTAGGAACTAATATTTAGAGGCCCCCATGAAGGAAAGAAGTACTTACACTATCATTCAAAACCAATAATTTCTACGTACTTAAGTAAATACACCAGTGATAAATATCTAATGAAGATAGTCACACCGATAGTATGAGTAACTAAAGCCAGTTTCTGATAATCCGTACGAAGAACGGGTACTTCTGCTATTCACTAATATTTCATCGGATTTATTTGCATGAATTAGTATATAAGATCCAATAACTCAACTGCGTGTGAAGCATACATTTCGAGGGAGAACAGTCTTCAGCTGATTTATAATTTCTTCCTAATTTTACCAACTGGTATGGATCTTCATAATGATTTGAATATACATTACGTATTCGCTTCACATGGTAATGCATGCATTTTTATAAATCTCATAATAATTAAGACTATAATAATTGAAGATGTTCAAGCCCGAGGTGCAATTCATGAATTACATAGATGCGCAAGTGAGATGGTATTACTTAAATGACCTGTAGGAATAGAGTCTTCCTTATAAATGAATAGGGTGGATTTGAGATGCAGTAGCGTGACAATGAGGAAGGTGAGACTTGTGAAATGATCGAGATGAGGGAATGATAAAGAATTAGAATAATGATGGTTGTCGCGACATAATGAGTTAGGCTTTATATGGCCCGAACAGTAAAAAATAAGAAATGGCGGCTCTTGAATAATAGTGTACTTGAGAACGAGCGAAATGAGAAGAAAGAAAGAAAGAAAGAAAATAGAAAGTGTCTTTGTGGCCACAAGGTAGAACACTGACTACAACAAGAGAGACAGATTTATGATGAAAGGGATGGCTCCAGGTGCGGACAGTGTCGTCTTTAATGGCCTTCAGAAGTTCAGCCCTCGTAAGTTCCCTTCACTCACCACTGCATTAACAATCCCATGCTATTGATATATTATGACTAACGTTGAGAATTTTATGATTCTGTGAAGGACGTATTCCTCCCCATTTTTATTTATTAAATTAGCTCGTGATAGGAGTTTCAGATTTTTGCACCTTGGAAGCTGGAGAACGTGAGTTTGACCCGCGTCAGAACGATGGATTTGAGCCTACATCATATGGCTTGACTAGGCCATATCTTCAAGATGTATTGTTGCTAATGTGTTTAATATGTCTTCGTGCAATACATTCATGTATTTATGTTGTTATTAAATGTTTATGGTGATGGGTAAGAAACCAACGTTGTGTTGATCCGCTTCGTTTATAATATGGTCAGGTAAACCCAGAAGAACGTGTGAGTGTGTGTGTGTTCAGTATAATATGTAATTGATGTGGTCAAATAGACTATGTGTTCGATATGTGGTGATGTGATCTCGTGGGTGTGAAATGAACCCGGTTATCTTCTTCAATGCCATAACCATGACGGCCGACTAATAGTATGGCTTAATGAGATAGTGTCATTAGACCTTATAGTGAATTCATTCATTGAATAGATACCATCGAGTATCATTGTTCAGTGATAAATAAAACCCGAGTTTATGTAAAGTGAATATAGTATTACACTCGCTAATAAGGTGATTCAAAGAATGACAAGCGATAGCCAAAACAGTGACAATGATGTTGAAGCATACTGTATACAAATGATTTCACTTACTATTGTTTATTTTATGTGTAATAATATGGCATTATCTCGTGTAATTTATCGTGTGGTTTTCTCAGTTTTATAAAAATTTTAATAATTATTGGGTACAAAACTCTTCTCATTAATATATTAGTGTATTCCTCGTACATTGTAGAGAACCCTACTTTCGTTATATTTGATGTAGTGCCCATTCTATTTTACGAACATACCATTACCCGTATTCTTCTGAGATTTAGCCGTTGACGCAATGAAAGTAGGGAGGATGGAACTTCGAGCCCGGGAAGTAACTTCAGAATATTCTCATCCAACGAACTCCATTTATTTATTTATTTATTTATTTATTTATTTATTTATTTATTTATTTATTTATTTTTTATTTGTGAAGCCGAATTATTTGAATGGTGCCCTGATATGGCCGGGACGGGTACAATATATGCGTATGTTCCTAAATAGCTCTCAACGAAACTTTTTACACATTTGAGGTACTACCAGAGAAAACACTGTTGTGGGGAGAAAACATCCCCAGTAATCTTAGTGGAGGGGGTGAAATATAGAATACAAGAAAACGGCTGACATTAGTGCTGAATCCACTTTTACGAGGTCGCTGAGTTGAACTGTGGCATTCTGGATGCTAGTTAAGCCATACTTCGGCCGAAATCAGAATGAAGTTTGAGAAGGGGTTGAAATAAATGTAAAAATGACCGGTATTATGGATGCATGTGGTTTGTTACATAATGGCTCTGAACGAAACTTGGTACATATATGACTACCATCCGAAAAATAACTATGGTGATGAAACATCCAAACCCCCGCTAAGGGAGGGAAATGTGAGTGTATGGCATGTAAAAATAATAGATAAAAACCTTTTTAATATAGAATGCATTGTTTATTTGTCGCCGAGATGAACTGTGACGCTCTGGATACCATTTAAGTCCACGTTCAGCCGCAATTGAGACGGGGGTCTGAGATGGGCTTAAAAGTAAATAGTCTAAAATAACCGGGAATAGTGTTGAACCCACTGCTTTTGGGGTCGCAAGTCTGATTTCTGACATTATCAATGACAATTGAAACCATGTACGTCGTATCTATAGCAAGACAGGATCAAATACTTCCCAGTCAATTTGAGTTTTACTCGAAAATTAAATAATGTAAAACTTGAAATCATACACATCTAAATAACTCTAAAACTACATAATAGATGGCAAAATATTAATCAACATCTCAAAAAGGATTTCCATAAAAATTGACTTCACACAAAACTAACTGGTAATACAGGTTTTAAAGGTAAAATTTCAAGAACTTTCCGGACAACGCCGGGGACTATAGCTAGTATATATATACCAGGCGGCCCAAGAGCGCTATACTTTCTACTTACAAATGGCCCGCATGCAATTATTTTCGAAGGAGCGATACAACATGCTGTGTTTCGGATGCTGTGAAAGAAACAGGAGTCATTTTACTGCACACGTTCCATAACAGTGTGCATTTGCAAATATGCCAAGGATGCAGAAAATCTAATAACGTATTAATTTATACACGTGCAGACATTCCACTCTATTAAAGAGTGTTTGTCTGAAGCAAAAACTAACGCTGTTCGGCGAAATACGTGTGTATAAAGCAGACGTCTGTTTGGAAACTCCTGTGCAAACAGTCTGCGAGCTTCGCCTTCATTCCGACCAGATTCTTCCTAATTGGAATGATGTCTGTGTATTCGTCATTGCTGAACACACTAGCCTTAGCTGATATGCAGGAAGCAAATGTGCTTCTGTACCATACACCAGCCTAGTACTATGCGGTCGAAAACGAGATGTACTAATGCAAGGTGTTGTATTAGATGGGTAGCGCTGAGGAACATAGTGCGAGCGACCGTTGGGTTGTTATCCCTTCATATTCTGACGTAACCCGACTACTGGTAATGGTGCCTCTATTATAATCAGTTAGTAGGCATCCCATTCGTCATTCGTGTATGCAGGGCATTTATAAGTAGAAAGTACGGCGCTTGCGGGCCGTCTGGTATATAATCACAATGATTGCCGTCCAATACAGATGTTCCGAATGGATAGACCTGGAAGTTTATTTGTCAGAACGATACTGTTTATTGTAAAAACTCAAGAAGTTACCTTTGTACTTGCCTGGCATGCGGCTATGATCGTGAGATATTGTTTACTTATCGCAAAGAGTACAAGTGAAGATTTGCAATATTACGGGAACGGATCAGTACTGAAGATGCAATTGCCTGGATCATGTTATCGGAGATATTCAGTGTTTTTAGGAACTTCAGCATTTCGGAAAGGATAGTGCCTTTCGTATTAAACATCAACCCAACAACTTCCCGTCGATTTCTGTCATACTTCGCTCCCAGACCTTGGTAAGTTTCTAGCTTCTCTTCGCACAGCTCGCACAGCTCGCGCAGCTGATGATCGCTGACCTCGAAGCGGAATCAGATAAAGTTGTAACACATCACCGGTGTTTTAGACTTTTCTGTGGAATGAAGTTATTCGGAATTGACATCCATTGTATGAAATAAGCTAACAACATTGCACTATTGATTGACATACTGAAACTTTTTTATAAATGTTTGTCTACTTTGAGAACATTTTTTCAATAAGAATAAAATTAAAATGATGACGTTAGCAGATCACAACAAATACGCGGACTCAAAACTGGGAGAAATACGATAGAAAAAGTTGACAAATCTTCCTGTATAAGTAGATTAATTAAAAGTTAATGTATGAAAATGAAAAGAAGCATACCAATGGCATAAAGAACTTGAACATATGGAAAAACTCCATTAGTTAGGAGCATGAAAAGAAAGAAGCAATTTATAAAGACGTTTATTTGGAAAACTGTGGTCAATTCTTCGGTCACTATAGTTTTACAAGAAATATCTTTGAAGGGAACGTAATGGATAACAGAGGAAAAGGAAAATCACGCAAAAGGATGAAAACATTATGTAGCCTACTGAACGTCATCCGGTCACATAAACACCATGAAATCAAGAGCACATCAGAGAGCGCAGAAGAATTATTTGGAGTGACAAGGCACATTGTTAAGAAGATAATGTAAATCAACAAATTATTGTTGCTAATATATTTTTATTAATTTGAATGTTTCATAGTCTTCTTCGAAGTTTGTTTATTCGCAACGTACATCTGTCCTTGATAAAGCCATGTACTTTAGTATATTTGAATTCATTCTTGCGTATTGTAACGAGAGTTCGACCTGTTCCATTCTGTTCTGTTATTAAGTCAAGACGGCAATGGATAATGTTTCTGCTTGGTATGCTGACGATTGATCTCCTGATGTCGCACGAGCATTTAATATCAGCAGCGGAGATCCAATTTCGTCTCATTTCACTCTGTCTCCCTCAAGTGATTCAGCATCTCCTTACCCGACACAGCAAGGCCTCGGATTACCGCTTTGAAATCTGCAAGTTGCCTTTGAAGTGCTCTCTAATTTTACGTAAAATATCACAAGTTCTCCACGAACTTTGGTAATCGATTCAAACATTCTTCATTGTAGGTATGGTATCTCTTTGAATTACTTTGGATGTCTCCTCTCACTGCATGCATAGGGTGTTTCTTTAAAATTGAAGGTAAAATCAGGGAATATATGCATACGAGTGAAAGATTTATTTCAGAATTCATCATACCTCTACACGCCTTCAACACAATCCTCCGCAATATGCTGCACTGATGTGAAGAAGTGCCGAGCCTGTTCATGTCCGCGACGGAGCACCCTACCACTTGAAGTACGGTGCCTCATGCACGTAAACCCTCCCCTCGGAGCAGTTCCTTTAGTTTGGGGAGCAGATCCAAGTAGCAGGGAATCATGCCCTGTAATAATAATATAAGTAATGGTGTGTGGCCAGCGAAGAGGACTGGTGCAGTACTTTCGAGTTGACGCCGTGCAGGTGACCGTATCATCTATGAGGCTGGGGCCTACCGAAGATGAATTCTAATAATGGCACACACACACACACAGCCCCCCTAGGCATCGGAGTTAGCCACTGAAGGGTAAAATCCCATACCCGGACGGAAATCGAACCCAGGACCGCATGGACCAAAGGCCGGCACGCTATTTAGCCCTGGAGCCGGTCATGTCCGGTGAATAGGGCGGATGTTCCCGGACTTCCCACCTCCACCATGTTAATAATTCCCTCACAGAACGAGCGTTGTGACAGCCACCAGACGTGCAAGACAAGAGCTGCTCTTACGTCGAATACTCGAACGTACATTTCTCTATTAATTTATCTAATATAAGGGACAAGAATGGCAGTGCTATTGGTTCCTAGACAATCGGCAGCCTAGATAACCTCGGATGACAAGCTCGATTACTGTAAGTGGTATAGCGAGGCGGTAGATATGATATGAGTACACGAATAAACTTCAATGGTGATTTGGAAAGTAGAAATGACCATATTATGAAGATAACGTTAGAATTTTGAGGACAAATTGTGGCAAATATTCATTTGTAAGAACAGTAATTAGAGATTGAAACAATTTAAGAGAACACCTTACCTTAGATATATTTCTGTAATTCAGAATATATAGAGAGTTGATGTTTTACACCCAATCAATACCATTTTTATTACCCGTAGCGATTAATTATATTTAAAAAATATGCAGTGCATGCTTCATCTCCAATGAGACATCTTCAGTTGCTTCATACAGTTTAATTTAAAATAAACATAACAAACACAGACAACGATCTACTATATTTACAACCTTTTAAAGTCTTAGTATGAAAATAATGAGTATATACGAGTACGTTTTAAAAGATGCCTAGAAAAAAAATCTCAGTTATAAAAATAGAGTCTGAAAAATAGAAAAAAATCATCCACTGATTCTTCAAGTTACAATAATGACACTTTAAAGACATTAAAGATATGAAAGATTTGAAAGTGTGAATATTGTAACTTTAAGAAACAGTGGATGTTTTTCTATTTTTAAGACTCTGACTCGGATTATGTTCAAGCATCTTTTACAATGCACTCCTCTGACAAGTCTCGACTGAGCAAGGAGGTAGGAGTGTGAAGCCCACTCCATGAAAACAAAAAGGAAAAGAAAGTCAACTCTGTACAAGACGAACAGCCTCTAAAGGGGCGAAACTCCTGTAGTAATTAGGGTAGACTGGTTAGTTCTATATTCGGCCGCCTTTGCCTCCAGCAGTGTTATCTAGACATATAAAATTTCTTTCTGTTTGCACTTTTGAACATTAACCTGATACTTGGTTTTTATACCGGAGAGGGCAAATAATTATCTATTTCAGGTTCAGTTTAATTTTTTCGTCTGCCTATTTGTTTTTGTTTTTAATTTTACAATTTGCTTTATGTCGCGCCGACACAGACAGGTTTTACGGCGACAATGGGATGAGAAAGGCCTAGGAGTAGGAAGAAAGCGGCCGTGGCCTTAATTAAGGTACAGCCACAGCATTTGCCTGGTGTGGAAATGGGAAACAACGGATAACTATCTTCAAGGCTGCCGACAGTGGGGTTCGAACCCACTACCTTCCGGTTGATTCATGCGAAAACGGATACTTGGATATTCAAGTTCAAGGAAATAACGAGTAGGATATTAAGTATATGTTTCAGATGGGCGTTGAAGCAAGGACATATTTGTAGGTACATTTTCAGCAAAAGTATTAATTAAAAATGACAAAATTACGAAAAATACAATAATGACAAAAATTACAAAAATGGCAGAAATAGAATTTCATGAAATTTCACTAAAAATGTTTTGTTTTGTACCTCTTTCCGATACACGTACCCCTAGAGAAGGATATGTAATTTGGTTTATGAGGAAGCTCTGAATTAGAAGAATTTTAATAGGATCCAATTATGATAGCAATTGGGCTATAAATTCTGGTTGTTCTGCGAGTGCCATATTGTTTTTATTCTTAGCTTTTTATATTGCTGAGGAGTAACGTTACATTTAAGTATATTCAGTCCTGGGATGTGTTTTCCGAACTCTTCCTGGTTGTTCCTAACTAAATTCCGTATAGAATGTGTTTCAAAAGCTAGTTCACTGACGTTTACATCTACAAGCTCCATGTCAGAGAATTTAAAAGCAAATACCTGATGAGCTGCCTAGCTGGAAGAGAAATGGCTAGAACAGGAAATGTAATGGATGGTGAAACAAATAAGGTACGGCTTCGTTATTTGCCTGATGTGGCTTGGGTACCACGGAAGAGGATCTTAAGGAATGGCGATCGTAAAGTACGAACCCACTAACCTGTGAATGCAAACTTAGAGATACACAACCTGTACTGCACATTCACATTTCCCGAAATGGAAAATTCTTTGTGTGGATTTATTGTGGAGGCAACAATTTTTGAAGACCCGTTTGATATCTCCCTGTAGCATATAGCAGAGTGTAGGCCTATGTCTGTTGCGATCTAATCCCGAAGGATGGTTGTATCCCAAATAGCTCCACCATCAGCTATCATATTGCCGTTGAAGATGTGTTACTAAGGAATTGACTAGTGAAGCAATTTCTCGTGGCATTTCTCACTGAGCCAGGAGCTGCTAATATATACTTAGACGTCTGCCAAACCCACTGAAATCCACGCGCCATACAACCCTATAAATGACAGCTCCGTACCATTTATATCAGGGACTGTCAATTATAAGGAATAGAGTTATTAACTTTGATCATACACCAGTCACTTACATAAGCCAAGTATGGGAGCGAAACCGGTCAATGAAAGTAAAGCACCTCTTCTAGTACGTACCATAAACACTATGGCTCATCAGAAAAGGCAGATAACAGAGAGGTACAGGTGGTAATCTAGAAAACATTACAACAGTGATGATGATCGATTCTGATTGTTGTGAAAAGTGAGAGATAGTGGGATATCTTTCGTTTCCATAATCATTTAAAGTAGGCAGTATTCATTTGACATGTAGGCTATTCAAGCCTTGTGTTTGTCTACGAGGTTCGACTGAGACGTTCGAGGACTTAACACATAAAGCCTTACAGTGAATACTTTAAAGTGTCGATGTTGTAGATGTTTCCTAACTGTATGACTAATTTTACAAACATATAAATCTGCATTTAACTTGAAAAATCTGAATATCTGCATTTATAATGGAAAATCTGAAAATTAACATTCATTAAATAAAATACACACTCGTCGAACCCTGTACTCACACTTACTTGTTACCTGCTTACTTACACATACGTTATTTGTAGGGCGCCAGCTGTCACTCAGTACAGCAATAATAGAATGAGACTCTTGACCATCTCTAGGGTGTGGGGTAATAAGCTTACTTTTGACAACATACCATATAAGTTCAGGGAAAAGGAGATTGGCGTTCGGTTTCCCCATTAATTTTGAGGTTAAGATATTTTACTGTCAATGAAATGAAACTATGAATTCGTTTGATAGAACAATATATATTCTTTAAATAATATATCAAAAAATAGTGAGTCTTGTTGCGATAAAACAGATGAGAATGTGAAATTATGACATTGCAACTGAAAGAAACTAGGCATGAATTTGAATTCTTCTTGACCGGACATTTAACAATTTATACGAAATATTTCCCTCACTGATTCACTTGACTGTACCTTTAACACTTTGAGTGTAATTACGACGTAATCCATTGCTCTGGTGTTTACTGTAGATGTGTCACGCCTAACGTGGTAATACATCCTTGAGACTGCTTCTTCTCCATATCATCTGACTTCTTTGTAAGTCAATATGGTATGACCTCTTGGCAGGTCCAGGGTTGCCCTCTCTGACTCCTTGGTAAGCCTTGCGTCCGCGTCTTCCACTAAGTGACGGACCAACCATTTGGTCTCTCTCTCTCAATGATCAATAATGGCTCACTGAGTCTTCACCATCTCTCGTTCACACTGGTTGACTGTCCAACTAAGGCCTCTTGATCTAGTAGACTACTTCACTGTACTGCATCCGTATAAGTAATGACTGACGCTACAATGTGCATCCACCTTATATAGACGTTGGTTGACACAACTACGTAATCTCCAGAAATAACAATGACATACTCCCACCTACGCGACAGATATTACATACAGTGGTGAAATAGCCCTGCGGCGATCGACTCCGTGCGCGCATTGCTAAATAAATACGATGACGTAGCCAAGGCGCGGCGATGACTTGGCAGAATCGCCAGTGGTGTCGCAATATATCAACGTCACTTCCAATCTCTGATATATACAACAATTCTCACTGTACAGGTGTTTAATGATAATCTACACATACGTATATGTGTATACATCTAAGTGCAATCTTGCAAGCAACAGGCAATTGCAAAATTGAATAAAACGGATAATTACAATAATAGTAACAATATCACAGATAAAATAATAATAATACTGACATAATAATAATAATAATAATAATAATAATAATAATAATACAGATAAAATCATACAATAATAAAAATACAGATATCATCTTGTAACGGGATTTGAACCGTTACAATGTACAGCCACTTCAGAGTCACTTTATGTCTAGAGCTCTGCGCGGATGTACAAAATAATATCCGCATCCACTCCGCATCCGTACTTCCTTAATCTTCATCTGCATCCCCATGAGCGAATGGTTATCCGCGGATATTGTAAATATTTAACTATATTGCACCCAAATTATTTAAACGCATAGATCTGTTAACATAATACAACAGACCTGATACCTCACACCAGACCCCCTAGAGTGACAGGTATATGAGGGATTTCCTGTTGCGACAACTACCGATAAACTGAGCGGTTCCCTTTTGGAACCTTTGTTCCTTTCTTCCATTAATTGCGGGTATGAGGCAGTTAGACTTAGGTCAGATTCACGGCCTTATGGCCTCGCAGCTCTTTATATATTACGAACCTCCCATACCAATGTCATGGGTCACCTAACCACAAGCAAATATAAGAGTATACCTGAGTGAAAATCAATAAACATCATTATTTAGAAAGTATCAGCGAAATGATCCGCACTACCGTAGAGTTAGCATCCGCCAAGACATAAATTTTGCGGATATCCATATATGGACTAGGCCTTTATATACTACACTCGTATTTTTTCCAGAGGTGGCGAACCTTCTGTTACCACAGCTGGGAGCCTTCTCTTGCAATTTCTTGTGATGATGCTCATATATATTATTCATTAATATAACTTAATGTAAATTCTGAAGCCATTTTTTCATCCATACAATGAGGCATGCGTTGCAGGAGCCTACGTCAGTTTGGTCGTTGGGACCGAGCTCGAGTCGCTTAAGTGGTGACAGTATCCAGTATTCGAGAGATAGTGGGTTCTAGCACTGAATATGGATTTCTGTAGTTTTCCATTTTCAAACCAGGAAAATATGGCTTTTCCGTGCTCCAACGTTTCATTTTTTACGAGTTTCTTTACAGTACTTGAACCGACACAGATAGGTCTTACGGAGACCAGAATTCCATGAATTTGGAAATGAGTTTTCCGACTCCTCAGCTGAATGGTCAGTATTAAGGACTTCGGTTCAGAGGGTTCTGCGTTCGATTCCTAGTCGGTTCGTAGACTTTAATTCAGTCCGATTAATTCTCCCTTGTGCCAAAACTCTCTTCGTCATATTCATACAACATATCACATTACCATCCACTACAGAAACACGCAACAGTGATTACATCCCTCCACATATGGTTGGTATCAGGAAGGGCATCCGGTGACACAGTTCGCACCCGCGACCCCACAGATGTGGGGATGGGAATAGCGGTAGAAAAACACTTTTGACACTTTTTATTCTACGAGTAATATCACAACGGAGGCTTCAGTGGCATTCCATAATAACTAACCTGAAGTTTCGTTTACAGAATGGATAACGTGCAAGAACATCCTGCACCAAATATGAACTATAAGATTTAGTTAAAAGGTCCTGAAATTGAGGCTGGAAATATCGCTTGGCACCGCGGCTTGCCAGCAGCAATGGACGAACTTATCATCCTGGTGACTGAAAGTGGTGCAGCAGAGAGGTGTGTTAACATTCAGCTGAGGTCTTCTGTTTACTCTCCGTTGTATCTTCTGGGACAAACATCTGACGAATTCGGTGAATCATGCCATTTGTCTATCATGTGCGCATTGCACACCGTCCGGCCCTCATAGGGGCTGCCCAACCCGAACGTAATTCTTACTCTACGTTTGTCCACATATTCTAATGCATATTTCGGGAACTTTCAGTTACTGTAACACTCTCAGCTAAGTTTTGCAGGTATCTATTTAATTGTACGTAGATTATGCAAGTGAATTTTCTGGTAAGTCGAAATATGGTGTTACTGAAACTCTCCCGGCCGCTTCCAGTCTCAAACAAACAAGCACGGATATATTAAATCATTGATTTCCGTTCATCTGAAATACCTGTTAGAATGTTTGACTAGTATTTCCCTGCGTTATCAACTGACATGTACGACAAGATAAAGAATCCTTACAGGGAGTACCCAGATATATTAGAATATATTATTTATTCAGCCTGAAAGAATAACAGCAGTTTGATGAACTGCAATGTGATTGGAAACTAACATTCAAATTCAAGGAACAGCCTTATGATGTATTTTGGTTATCAGTCAATAAAGATCATCCTGATTACTGGCATAAAACTTAATACTCCACTTCTCCACATCTTATTTATGCAAACAAGCGTTTCAATTATATGTGATAAAATTTTGTTTTTTGTTCGGTATTGACTTGAATATAGACTACTTAAAAATTCTTAATAAGAATTTACATATATATAGTTCACCTTCCAATACAATATTACCACTTCAATGAAATGGTAAATTTATACATTGTGTTAAGGTCATCTTCATGTTGAGTTACAAGAAATAAGATGTAGGCCTACACATAAAACGGTATTACATAATAATAAAACATAAAAAAGGAAGAATTTTACAGTACACAATAAAAACTCAATTTTATTTAAAATATTAATAATTTTCCAGTCTTACTGTAATTAAAATTAGTGCTGATTTGACTATAAATAAAATCGAGAGTTAATAAAAAAACCGAGTGTCCTGGAGGAGTACCTCTGAAATCAGGTAGATTATTTACAATTATTTACAACGGAAATGTCGTCAACGGCGGAATAGAGTGAAATATTTTAGTTCTGTTTCACTTCAATGAAGAATAAAATTGTTGAGCAGATACATATGTAAAGGGAAATCAAAAATTATTTCTTTCTTATTAGTTTTATTCTTATGTACTGCTGTTTTATACCATGCGGCTCGCGAGTGACGTAGGTACGTTCTGATTACAACTGTCCCGCACGTACTGTTGATGCATGGGATGCCTAATTACCTGTTTCTGAAGGAGTGCTACAACGTACTGCATTATGGATGTTGTGAAACAAATAGCAATCATTTTACTGAACACGTTCCGTAACAGAGTGCGTTTGTAAATACGCCAAAGGTGCAAAAAAAAAGAAAAAAACGAACGAACATTGAATGAACTATTTTATAGGCGTGCAAACATTCCACTCCATAAAAGCGTTGGTGTATGAAGCAAAATATTGTTCGGCGAAATACGTGTATAGAGGCAGACGTATGTTTGAAGCTTCGGCTGCATTCTCAACAGATTCTCCACAGATTAAAATGATGTCTGCTTATACGTCTTTGCTGAACACACTATCCACTGCCACTGCCAATATGCAGACTATTCCAAGGGGTTGCATTAGACGGGTAGCGCTGAGGAAAATACTGCGTGCCTCTGTGAAAATTAATTGATTGATTGATTGATTGATTGATTGATTGATTGATTGATTGATTGATTGATTGATTGATTGATTGATTGATGTCAAGTTAAAAGGATAAGCTCAGTGCAAGATTCTGAACTCGGGCAATCAGTTCTATTATACTTTTCTTCGATCTCTTTGAAAACACCATAGTTCATGATGAATGACGTGACTAAAAAGAAGGACTTCTGAGAAATGGATAAATCAGATTAACTACGAGAGTACTCGCTCATTTCATGGTTATATATTCTCAACTATTCCAATCATGTGTGAGACATAATTTCGATGATGACCAGTGATCAGATCAACTATTGCCTATTAAGAAAATGCTCATATGAAGTCTCTTTTTTTTTTTTTGCTAGGGGCTTTACGTCGCACCGACACAGATAGGTCTTATGGCGACGATGGGATAGGAAAGGCCTAGGAGTTGGAAGGAAGCGGCCGTGGCCTTAATTAAGGTACAGCCCCAGCATTTGCCTGGTGTGAAAATGGGAAACCACGGAAAACCATTTTCAGGGCTGCCGATAGTGGGATTCGAACCTACTATCTCCCGGATGCAAGCTCACAGCCGCGCGCCTCTACGCGCACGGCCAACTCGCCCGGTATATGAAGTCTCCTATCAGCTCGACCAGCAATTGGCTTTTTTATAGTAGATTTACGTAATTGCATCGTTCAATTGACTTCCAACACCTTTTAATATTATGAATCCAATTTTTTTTCAATTATCCTTACTTTATCCGTACTAAAAGCCACATACCAGCTATGAAAACCCATCTTGGATTCAACGTGGATAATGGTGAATTATCATGAATGTATTCCAAGATTGCCAGCAATACTTATGGATCCGATGTATTGATATTTCCAGGGTAATGTTTGAACATGAGGGAATTAAAGCGTTACTAAACCTATATCATCCAAACGCTTCGCGCTTCCCTCGTGCAGAACGGCAAAATGTATATATTTTATGTTTGTTTAATATCTACGGATGGCTATGTGTTTCAAAATGAGAATGAGAATATCAACGGAATGAATAGGCTACATCATTTCAACAAAGCCGTAATAAAAATGTAGCAGACGTGTGAATAAGGTAAAACTGGTGAATGGCTGCCATAAAAAGAAATGGCCTTGCTCATGGGATATGAATTTTAGCATACGGCGAGTCTCCCCGAACGGCAGAGTTACGGGTCTTAGCTAACAAGCTAGTGAAACTATTGGTGACATTTATCGCCACACTGTTTAGCTTAATCAATGCGCGTAGCAAGTGGTGCGTAGGATATTCGAGGTCATGATTCTTACAAACCGTAATGGCGTACTGGAAGTTAATGAACTGTAAAATGAGTAAGCCTATAAGATATTTAGCTTCTCTAGCTGGTATATATTTTTTCGACAATCATGACTATTGAAATATTAACAAGAAGAAATAAGAGCATTTAAACTCAGGATTCTATTGAAGAACTGTAAAGGGAAAACGGTTAAAATCACACAGAAAATCTTCCAGATATACATCAATCTACATTTTTATTCACATTCCAAGAAATTTTGGAAAAAGTTTCTCTTTCATAATCCACCGCATACTGCAAATTACAGATGTTTATTCAAGATGATATTATAGGTTGGCAAACTATAAATAAGAATGAAGCAGGTAGTAACCTTACATAATATATTGGAAAGTGCCTCAGGGTACAGCCACTTTGAAAGCTGGCGTTGCACCATGATAGCATGTAAAAGATCTACGGTGACACATGTCGTGTTTAAGAGATAAAGTATACAAAAGAATCCACAGGTCACCCGAACATAATTACGGCTTCTCTGTCATTTCGTAGAGTAAAACTGAAAACCGAAATTGACACGCACGCAGATAAAAATACTTGCACACAGTAGATAAGTACATATGAGTATTATTTGTGAGAGCAAAATGAACACTTTTAGAGGTATAACATAGTGGAGTATCTCCGTTATAGATATTCGCAGTGTGTCCAATTCCTTTCTGGGTGATGGCTCAAACAATTTCTTTAAACATTTCTCCATTACAACCCACGCTCAGGCTTTTTTTGATCAAAAAGACATATTATCACGTTAGCACAAATGCGATAACCAACTCGTTCAGTGAACGGGAATAGTCACTATTTAATACTGGCACTATTACAATCAACACTTTATTTCAACAGATTACATTTTTCAAATTTCTGTCCCCTTCAAAGTATCCATTCAATCACTTGTTCCACCGCTTTTGCCATTCCTGGAAGGCGTTTAAGAAACCATGCACCGATATCTGTTTCAGAACCGTCTCGAAAGCTGTCACTGGCTGCGTTTCACTGTCGAACCGACGCCTCTTAATTTTTTTTCGTCATCATTTAGAGGAGAAATTCACATTGGGCCAGGCCAAGGCTATAAGGCAGATGGGCTACTGTGGAAATGTCTTTTCTTTTCAGGAACTCAGGAACTGCAGTAGTGGCCCAAGGTCTGGTGTTATGCAATGGAGCCTCCATCGCTCAACAAGGTTCCTCCCTTTTGGAGGGATGTGATCCTACATCATTTGTTGCATGACGTCCTTGCAGTACAGTACTTTCCGGTGATTGTAGTGTGTCCTGAAATCGTGTGAGATTTCACCATTCCTTCGTAATCGAAGTAAGTGATTCCATGGCATTATTCACCGACTTATTTACCGACTTCTCTAAACGTACTACTGTTCGGCCACGTTCCACCCAATTTCTGCTGCCCCACTTGGTCGCAGGATCGTAAGAGTACACCAACGGTCCAACTGCAGTGATGATATTTTGCCACCAAGGAACACCTTCATGTCAACACATTTTTTCGGAAGAGGTATACATCAACGCAAGCCTACTTCTCCACAGGAGTAAACAGTCGTGGTATCCATCGCACAAAAGTACGGGATATTTGGGAATTATGAGTTGTTTGAGTTATGTGTGCAAGCTGCTTAATAGTGAGTTCTGATTGAGTACAAATAATGACAGTCGCAGTGTTGATCGTTGTTTCTGTTAAGGCTGTGACAGGTGCTCTTTCCCCTCGCTGCAGTTCAGCACTTTCTAGGCCAAATTTGAAAGTTTTATTCCCTCGTAAGCAAGCTCAGTGAGACATTACAGAGTCTCCCATAAGTTCCCTTCAATACTCCCTATGTTGGCGAAGCGTTTGTCTCTAAGCGAAAACTAAAATTTGTTGAGTAACGCTGCTCATGATAATAAGCCATTGTGGATGTTCAGAGGCGACTAACATACACACCTGTTTTTAACGGCTGTCCCAGCTTGACTGCCTGAGATGCTGTTACGGAAGGATATTCTTCTTTATTCCACTGGATCACTCCCGCAGTCACTTATACAAAAGAAATACGGAGAGTGCTACTGTTAAGTTAACATTCTACAGCTTACCACTTCGATTAACTCCGCATGTTTAGAAAATTTGGATGACGGGGCGAGTTGGCCGTGCGAATAGGGGGTGCGCGGCTGTGAGCTTGCATCCGGAGATAGTGGGTTCGAACCCCACTGTCAGCAGCTCTGAAGTAGGTTTTCCGTGGTTTCCAATTTTAACACCAGGCAAATGCTGGAGCTGTACTTTAATAAAGGCCACGGCCGCTTCCTTCCCACTCCTAGACCTTTCCTATCCCATCGTCGCCGTAAGACCTATCTGTGTCGGTGCGACGTAAAGCAAATAGCAAAAGAAAATCGGATGTGATGGAAGGGAAGTGCAACAACATGGGGGAACTCGACGCTACCCATTTACAAACTGATATTATTTAAAACAAATATCTCTACCTTTATTAACCGTCAGCCTTCGTAAATATCGGTTCATAACATACAGTTTTTATCAATCAATCAATCAATCAATCAATCAATCAATCAATCAATCAATCAATCAATCAATCAATCAATCAATCAATCAATCAATCAATCAATCAATCAATCAATCAATCAATCAATCAATCAATCAATCAATCAATCAATCAATCAATCAATCAATCAATCAATCAATCAATCAATCAATCAATCAATCAATCAATCAATCAATCAATCAATCAATCAATCAATCAATCAATCAATCAATCAATCAATCAATCAATCAATCAATCAATCAATCAGTTGATCAATCAATACTGATCTGCATATAGGGCAGTCGCCCAGATGGCAGATTCTCTATCTGTTGTTTTCCTAGCCCTTTCTTGAATGATTTCGAAGAAATTGGAAATTTTTTGAACATCTCCCTTAGTAAGTTATTCCAATCCCTAATTCCCTTCCTTATAAACGAATATTTGCTCCAATTTTTCCTCTTGAATTCCAACTTTATCTTCATGTTGCGATCTTTGCTACTTTTAAAGACACCACTCAAACTTATTCGTCTACTAATCTCACTCCACGCCATCTCTCCACTGACAGCTCGGAACAAACAACTTAGTCGTGCAGCTCGTCTTCTTTCTGCCAAGTCTTCTCAGCCCAAACATTGAAACGGCTTTGTAACGCTACTCCTTTGTCGGAAATCACCCAGAAAAATCGAGCTGCTATTCTTTGGATTGTTTCCAGTCCTCAAATCTAGAAATCCTGGTGAGGGTCCCATACATTGAAACCATACTCTTCTTGAGGTCTTACCAGAGACTTGTATTCCCTCTCCTTTACATCAATACTACAACCCCTAAACACCCTCAAACCATGTGCAGAGATCTGTACCCTTTATTAACAATCCAATTTATGTGATTACCCTAATGAAGATCGTTCCTTATATGAACACCTAGGTACTTACAGTGATCCCCATTCACCCCATTAACGCAGTAATTAAAACTTAGAAGACTTTTTCTATTTGTGAAACTCACAACCTGGCTATTAATCCGCTTATCACCACACCATTGCCTGCTGTCAGACTCACAGCATTATTGAGGTCATTCTGAAGTTGCTCACAATCTTGTGCGATACAGTCCATTTGACTTCCTGAATCCAAGATATCTGCTATATCTTGCTGGAAACGTATAAGTTGAGCTTCCTAAATTCGAACTGCCTTCTATCGAACCAGTTATTAATTTCGGAAATGGTTGTTCAATTGACACAAACTGAGTTCATAATACTGAAAATAACTGACAGGAGAGCTAATAGGTGGCATCACCACGTTGTTTGGAGAGTTTGAGGTATTACTAAAGTGTCGCCAGTCAGAGACACGCGTCCGCTAATTAGAGCAAAGCATTGATCCAACTTTCGTGTTTAATGATTATACCCAAATGAATGTGGAATTATTTAGTTCTTGCACAAAGAAGGTGATTTCACCAGGGAACTATCACGAATTTTGTTGAAATGAAATGAAATGAAATGAAATGAAATGAAATGAAATGAAATGAAATGAAATGGCGTATGGGTTTTAGTGCCGGGAGATCCCAGGACGGGTTCAGCTCGCCAGGTGCAGGTCTTTTGATTTAACTTCCGTAGGCGACTTGCGCATCGTGATGAGGATGACATGAGGATGAAGACTACACATACACCCAGCCGCCGTGCCAGGGAAATCAACCAATGATGGTTAAATTCCCGAACCTGCCGGGAATCTAATCCATGACCCCTGAGATCAAAAGCCAGCACGCTAACCATTTAGCTATGGAGCCAGACACGAATTGTGTTTATGCTCCACAGTAACGCACGACAACAGACTGTCAACGCACTAATGGGCAGTCGGTGCTGTTTTCTCCGGGGTCGTATGTATCACCCACATTAGAGCCAAGATCTCTCCCCTTGCGACTGTCACATCTTCGGTCTGCTGAACACCCTGAAGAGTAAACGTTTCACCACTGATCAAGTGGTTACTGCTGATCAGGAAGACTGATTTCATTGTAATAGTCATAAAGGAACTAGTTGATTGTTGGTACAGATGCCTGAATGGTGAGGATGTTTATTTTGATGTAGTGTATGTTGTTCAACACATGTTGGGTAAATTTTTAAACACCAGTCTATATTTCAATTGAATAATTAGAATTATATTATTCAGCAATGGCGCACAATTTGGCAGCGTGAGCTGATGACCGGAAAGTGCAACTCAGTCCAGCATTGCATTCACTTGCTATTGCCTGTCCCCTGAATATCAGTTTCACCGAGCGAGTTTGTCGTGTTCTTTCGTGCTTTCTGCTCATCACGCTAGAAAAAAAGGGGCTATTATCTTACATAAAGTCACAGCCGCTTCCATCCTACTCCTAGCTCTTTCCTATCCCATCCTCGCCATAAGACCTATCTGTGTTGGTGTGACGTAAAGCAAATTGTAAAACAAGAGAAACTTGCATCTTCAGTAGCCGACCTCAGTCAGTCAACACTTATCTATCTACAGAACGCTATTATGATTACAAGGCCAAGAGATTCACTTTCACGCCATTGGTGGCTGCTTCCTTCTTGCGGATACCCTCAATATTCGAATCGTCGAAAACCTTTTGTTCTCTTCTGATAAATATTGGGAGGCGATGGTTATCTATTTTTAATTCCCTTTCAAACGATAATCACCGCACCTATACTGAATGGAATAGAAATTACGTGTAGATTAATTTGGTTTTTTTAGCAACAAAGGGAGATTTTGTTAATAATATGAGAAACCATAATACTAGTTGGTCACTACAACTTTCGGTTTACTTCAGTGGCTGAGTCTCTTTGTTATTGTTCACTTCTTAAACATGATGTCGACTTCGATCCCGACTGAAGTCAGTGCCCTTTTAGGGTGTTTAAATACAATTCCTCATTATATACTGTTGATTCATTAATGAAATCCTACGGGACATAATTTCTACACTTCACCGTCTCTCAAAATCGATAGAAGTCGAACATTAAACAAGAATATAATATTGAAGTTTGGAGACGAACATAAAATGGTATAAGAAAAAGGGTTAATGGATTAAGACGGCGCAGCTTGGAATTCCTCTTAATTTTTTTAAATATTTTTTTCTTTTCCCGTGACAGAAAGCTCCCGCGATACACCCCGTCTGTCTTAACCCTTTGTTGCCTCACGGTACTTTAAAGTACCATCCCATATTTTATGGCTTTGTAAGTATGCTTCTGTAATCCAATAAAATACTCAAATTGATGAAATTTGCAACTGGTGTGGATATATAGCTAGTAAATAGCGAAGTACTTAGAAGTACCGTCAGGCCATACGTAGGGTCTCATGTTTAATCACATCCAAAACCGAAAGTAATGCTTTACTGATGCAAAATATTCGGCATTTATGAAGTTTTCTTCAATAATTTAAGAATATTTCTCCAAATATTAAGACGTACCGCATCTCAAATAAAAGTACTAGTATCTACTTTGCAATATGTGTGACAAAGCAGCCGGGTTGACTGATGATGATATCTGTAAGATAATAATAGAGGACTTGCCAGAAGGTGATTTTGAAAATACTGATATAGAGGAGGAAGAAGATGACGAGGTGCAGTCACGACCAATAATTCTACTTTATTTGATGCCATTTTCGATAATGAAGTGGATGCAATAACTTGTGAAGCTGAGGGCGGAAATGTTGGAAACTTCCCCCGAGAATCGGACGTAGATGTGTATCCAGTCGCGTCTACCTCAAAAGCCTTTCCGATAATTAATATTGACAGGAAATGGAGAAAATTATATTTGGAAACCAGAAGTCCACAGTACAGTATGAATGAAGGTTTGTACATTATTGTGAGCTACCAATGAACTGTATTGTTACTTACTGTTGCTTGTATGCTAATAATACGTATTTCTTCCCCCAGGTCCAACAGAGGATGTATTTTCTCCATGTAAAACAGCAACAGATGTCATAATAGCCGTGCTTGAAGCGGTAATTGAAAATATGATGTTTCAGAGTAATTTGTATGCCAACGCAGAAGGGTAAGACCCTAAACTTAAAAAAAGAGGAACTATTAGCATTTTTAGGCATTAATTTCTTTGTGGGTTATCATAAGCTTCCTTCACGGAAAAACTACTGGCCAACAAGTGAAGACTTAGGAATCCCGCTAATTAGAAGAACAATGAGTCGTGACAGGTTTGATACCATACTCACCATGTTACACATCAATGACAATTCTAAAATTCCGGAAAATAACAAAGACAAGCTTTACAAGGCCATTGGTAACAGCATTCATTGGTCATTTTCCAGATATTTACAAGGGAACAAGGGAACTTAGCATCGATGAGTCAGTGATTTTGTTCAAGGGAAGGAGTAGAATCAAGCAGTACAATCCCATGAGACCAATAAAAAGGGGGTTATAAACTGTAGTGCATTGCAGATCAGTGGGGGTACATTCTGAAATTTGACATCTATTAAGGGAAGAATCAGGACCTAGAACAAGAATTCCAGAATTATGGTCTTGGGGAAAGAGTTGTGCTGAGCCTGCGAAAGCCATTCGTGGGACAACACAGAAAATTGTACTTTGATAACTATTTTACTCCACTTCTTGAAAGGTTGAAAGAAGAAAATACTCGAGCAGGTGGAACCATTAGGATGACTAGAAAGGGAATCCCATAGAATGTTATGCCTGAAAAAAAATGAAAAGGGAGTGTTCTGACCATAGAATTTCTTCGATGGACATCAGTGTTTTTCTATGGAAAGACAGTAAAGGTGTGTACTTAGCATCTAATTTCCATGGAACAGAAGCCACAACTGTTTCTAGGAAACTGAAGGTTGGAAGTAATGTCACTGTTGATTGCCCGGTTGTTGTGCAAGACTGCAATGCCCACATGGGTGGAGTGGACCTAGGACTGATGAACCAGAAAGAAATTCCTCTTCCAGGAAAACTTTCACGTGATATGAAGTTACCAAAGTCACCACAGCCAACTTCTCTACCAAAAGGATGAAAACAGAAGATTCTGTGCCCAAGTGATGTCAGACTAAGTAATTTTGGAAATCATTTTGTTGCTTTTGTAGAAAACCGTGGTCGATGTGAGGTGTGTTCGAGAAAGAAGATGCAGTCAAGACCGCATTCAAAGTGTACTACATGTAGTGCTTTTCTTTGTTGCAGTGTACAAAAAACTGCTTTGCAGAGTATCATGATGTGTCTGATGTACAGGATGTATGCAAGATGTTCTACACATGAACAATAATATTAGGAAACGTCACTCTTATTACACATATTTGCTTTAAATTTTGCTTTTACATTTTTGTAATATTTTTAGGTGTGAAAAACATGTTCTACTAATATGTTGAGACAATAAATGTGATATAATTAAAAAATGTGAACGTTCTTATCTACCGAAATATAAAGCCTTCTATGTGCCCGACGGTACTTAAAAGTACCAGGCCCCAAAAACATACCAAAATTTAAATTATGATTTGAAAGTATTAGCATTTACTATTTGAAAATATTCCATTAGAATAAGATGAAAAAATCAAGTATACTTATTATATTTCACTATTCAGGCAACAAAGGGTTAAGATGTGACTATGAGGTTTCCCTTCCCTGGATTAAATTTTGGAATCCTGACAGACGACCACAACTCCTTCATTTACCGAGTGGGTTAGCCGTGCAGTTAGGGGCGCACAGCTGTGAGCTTGCATCCGAGAAATAGTGGGTTCGAACCCCACTGTCAGCAGCCTTGAAGATGGTTTTGCGTGTTTCCCAAATGCTGGGGCTGTACTTCCATTAAGGCCACGGCCGCATCGTTCCTACTCCTAGGCCTTTCCTCTCCCATCGTCGCCGTAAGATCTATCTGCGTCAGTTTGATGTAAAGCCAATTGAAAAAAACTTCTTCACTTGACGCTAATATTGTTTCCGTTTACCTGTCCAGGCTCATCACTTTCATTCTTATAATGCGAATGATATTGTTAAACTCGGGTTCTCTTCCGACTCAAAAAGTATTGGATTTCCATTGCCTTAGGAAGCGTTCATTTTGCGCTCTTTGTTGCATCTTACTTTCTTTGGTCAATACTTCCATTCTACGGAGGGAGGGGGCGACATACTGCTTCCTATTTCCCTTCTGATTAGAAACCAGAGGGGATGTACACGCAGATATTTTTAATGCTATTTATTCGGGGCGTCGACCTAGAAAGATCTTTTGCCCCTACTTGCACCATATGTTATGAAGCTGCATGTATTTGGAAATCACGGAAGTGTAAAGTGATGAATGTGAGGAAAGGAACGTTGAGGACGACACAAACACACAGTCCCCAGGCCAGGGATATTAATACTTTCCAGTTACAAACCCCTAATCCTGCCGTGATTCAAACCCGGTGCCACCAGGTGATAGGTGGACGCGTTGCTCCCCACACCGTGGGGCCGCACACACGCAGATATACTTCCATATAAAACAAAATACACCACTAATGGCTGCCGCATTCCAAGTCTTAGCCCTCACCTTATATCACTACTGCCAAAACTTTTACATGATAGTGCCGCGAAGAGAAAAAGAAGAAATATAGTTAATTTTAAAGATGTGAAAACGTACAAAATGTATTATTTTCCATTTGCTTTATTTCATCGTACATTTATATTTGTTCTTTTTCGTTTTTTTCGATATTTAGTCATCTTATAAATGGCTGAGTATTCTGACATTTTCGCTTGCTCTATTGTGGTATAAAATTATACATTGTAAAAATTTGTGAAATAAATCACACAAAAAAGGTAATTAAACGGACGTTCGCCGATAATGGCTTCAGAGACAAAAATTATTCTTCAGTCATTTGGTAGGTTTTTATATCGGCTTCCAAACGATAATTTGTTTTTCGAAATCGAACATATGACTCCGATGTTTTAATGATTGCCTCAAGCCTAGTACCGCCTGAATGGGGCCATATTTGGTGGCCATCTAGTTTAGACGGGTGAAGTCAAGGAAATACTTTTGGCTTCATATTTTAGTTTAAGAGTTCATCTTAATAATAATGTTATTTCTTTGTCCCACTTACTACTTTTACGGTTTTCTGAGACGCCGAGGTGTCGGAATTCAGTCCCGCAGGGGTCCTTTTACGTGCCATTAAATCAATCAACACGAGGATGACGTATTTGAACGCCTTTGAATACCACCGAAGTGAGCCAGGTTTGAACCTGCCAAATTGGGCTCAGAAGGCGAGAGCCTCAACCGTCCGAGACACTCAGCCCGGCAGAAGATGTTCTTTGCAACAATATAATTATAATGACGACATGGTGAATAGATATGGAGGTATGTACGTTGCAAAATAGCATCACGTTTTGTGACGGGCGTTTCAGGGCTAGTATACGCCCAGCGCCGTACCAAAAAGAAAGACGTTTTTCTCATCAAAGTAATCTATATTTAAACGAAGTAAATTCTTAATTATTTGTCCTATCAGTAGGAATAATAATTTTTTTTAATAAAGCTGAATTTCTATATTGTTGTGTGCTGTGTTTGTGACAATTGAATATCTCTGAGCAAATGTAATACAACATAAACTTACGGAAACTTGGCGCGGTATCCTCTCACAGCCCCGTGATGAGTATTGTTTATGCAGCTAGTTCTACCGTATTGTACTGCTGGTTGCATACAGGACGTTGTTGTGAGTCTGAATGCTTTACTTGTAACTCATGGAATGTTCCACAGCTTGTACGGAGTAGACAACATTGTCTCGTGTCCTATTCCTGTACAGACAATATGTAAGCATGCAGCCACATTCCTCACTCTACGTTAGAGTTGAAATCTTACGTACATTAAGCTTCTAAGAATTAGAATATTGCTTACGCATGAGGTACGTGTATTGTACATACATAAAGCTGAATTTTTGTAGGTCAAGCGTGTGATCAAGATATGATCATTTAAAGTGGGGGCGGGGGAGGGGGTGTAAATTAAATTAATGGTATTCGCTGTTTGTTGGACGAGGTGACTAAGTGGGTGGGGCAGGTAAAACGGGTTTTGAACTTTAGAGCCTGGGACAATAATCACAAGACCCCTCGTTGAATTATGACTTTCTTTATTGCTTGTGCCTGGGGGTCCTCACTTCAATCATTCTCATCTGAATTCCCCTGTTCAACTCTTGCGCTCTTCTGACCTCATCTGTATTACTGTATATTCGAGAGGCCTTAGAGTGTCTTTCAATTTCATGCCCTTCACGACATTTCCGTTTCCTCAAGCCGATATCCCCGTTACTCTCCTTCCTAGGTTAGTGTTAGGAGAGGAAGGTTGCCAGTTGCACTTCCTCTTAAAACAATAATCACTATCTCTATATTTATAAATAGAATAACTATAAATTTAATGTATTTACTGTTTTAAAATAATGCTGAATAATATTATTGTTAATTGTGTCCTCAGCCCAGGGATGTCATAGAAGTTGGTCTACCAAATCTACTGAAATATGTACAATAACTGACCCCAGAAGACAATTTTCACACCGTTTATTTCTTCTTTAAAATATGCTTTACGTCACACAGACACAGGTCTTATGGCAACAATGAGGTAGGAAAGGCCCAGGATAGGGAAGGAAGCAGCCGTAGCCTTAATTAAGGTACAGCCCCAGCATTTTCCCAGTGTGAAAATGGTAAGCCACCAAACACCATCTTCATGGCTGCCGACAGTGGGGCTGGAATCCACTATCTCCCGGATTCAAGCTCACAGCCATGCGCCCTTAACCGCACAGCCAACATGCCCGGTACAATTTATTTCAAACACTACCTATACATGGAATGACACAAGCAACATCCATAATGTGTCAGTCAGTTTCATATTATCAAAGCTGAAGGACCCACAGAGACTGGTCAATGAAAGTAACAAACTTATCAGAGCTTTTACCAGGAAACACATTGCACTGTAAACACTATATCTCACTGGACATGAAACTTGGTGTAATTATAAACTGTTATTATGAATTATTAATTTTAATTTGTTTACAATTTCATTTACGCCGCACTGTCATATATATCTTATGGAGACAATGGGATAGGAATCGTAAGGAAGCGGCCGCAGCCTTGATTATGGTGTCGAAATTGGGAAGCCACGGAAAAAATCGGCAGGGTTGTTGAATTTGGGGTTAGAACCCACTATCTCCGGAATGCAAGAAAATATTTTCATGTTATTTATTATTTACAAAACCTGACACACAACGGACTTACCGTAAGGCACAATGCGTGTTACCAAGCATAAAGGTACTTCGTCAGAAAGGGGACTGATCTTCTAATCTCGCATTTAACAAGGTCCTTCTCGTAGAAACCGACATTAGTTGGAGAAATTTGCCATTTTTAAGTCCAAAACTGATTTTTCGATAATCATTTAAATACAGTGTACTTTCAGGTCCACAGTTACAGTACGTCAAGCCATTATATACCTACTTCTAGTCTGGACAGTGTTGTAGTTCTATAATTATAACTTACAAATTGCCAACAGATGCGTACTAATGCAGTGATTTTTTTTTATTTTTATTTAAAATGCTATTTGTTCGGGGCGTCGACCTAGAAAGGTCTTTTGCCCCTACTTGACCATATATGAGGAACCTGCGTGTATTTTCTAAATGGCGGAAGTGTAAAGTGTTGAATGGGACGAAAGGAACGTTAAGGACGACACAAAAACCCAGTCCCCAGGTCAGGGATATAAATAACATATCTAGCTATATCTAGCCGAGTAAGACAGACCCTCCGATGAGGGTGGGTGGCATCTGCCATGTGTAGGGAACTGCGTGTTATTGTGGTGGAGAATAATGTTATGCGTGGTGTGTGAATTGCAGGGTTGTTGGGAACAGCACAAACACCCAGCCCCGGGCCACTGGAATTAACCAATGAAGGTTAAAATCCCCGATCCGGCCAGGAACTGAACCCGGGACCCTCTGAACCGAAGGCCAGTCCGCTGACCATTCAGCCAACGAGTCGGACATGGATATTAATCATTTACAATTAAAAAACACCAACCCGGCCGGAAATCGAACCCGGGGCCGCCGGGTGACAGGCGTACGCGTTGCCCCTTTCACCGCGGGGCCGGACAATGCAGTGATTTAATATCCGGCATTGTTCTAGAGTGTTCCTTGTTCGAATTATTGTGTGATCAATGGTGATATTATCAAAAATCTACAGTTCTAGCCTTCAGGCAAGCAACTCAATGTCGAAAATACCCTAGCGATATGAGATACGAATTTTAGGTAAAAAAAAAAAGTTACGTAAAATATAATAAAATATGATAACATATTCTTTACTTATTCCTCAAGTTACAACCTTTTCCCTAAGTATCGTTATCCCGTCGATTAGATTAGCAGATTCCATTTTTATACCACTACGAGTGCTAATCTGTGTCAATGCATGTTTTCACTTAAGCCCCTAAGAACACATTACAGAAAGAACTATGTAAATATGTTAATTTAGCTAAGATTTGAATCAAAACGCGATTTTAGGCTGTTTCTTCAGAACTGCAGTTAGACCGGAAGTGATTTTTAGAAATTTATTTTTTAATTATGATAGAGCTATCCAAGGCTCACAATCTGAAATCTTTCCGGGTTCTTTAGCATATTAACTTCCGGCACAATTAAGGAAATGGCTTAATTTTACGTTTTTAATGTTATCGGGACATCGCCTGCTAAGAAATATTCTCAAAATTATAACTGAAAGGATCAGAAGCGTGATAACGGGAAGTATGTTCATCCTCAAACACAAGGCGAAGGGTAAAATAGATGCACTTTCGACAAAGCATGAATACTGAAAAGAAAATATACAGATTGTAGATTTGAATTAGACCAAAATGCTTATTTTACTCTGGACTGGCAAATCACTGCCATTATCCAAGATTTTCTGACATTCTCTGTTGTGGAACATTAGGTATATACTAGTACGCTCATAGTTTTCTACTTGGTTAAAAGATTTTCTTTACCGGGCGAGTTGGCCGTGCAGTTAGGGGCGCGCGGCTGTGAGCTTGCACCCGGGAGATAGTGGGTTCGAATCCCACTGTCAGCAGCCCTGAAGATGGTTTTCTGTTGTTTCCCATTTTCACTCCACGCAAATGCTGTGGCTGTATCTTAATTAACGCCACGGTCGCTTCCTTCCAACTCCTATCCCATCGTCGCTATAATACCTATCTGTATCGGTGCGACGTAAAGCCACTAGCAAAAAAGAAAACTTTCCTTGCTCAGTTTCCAAAAGGGGGAAAACAATATTGTAAGGATAGGAATACAACGTCCATCCTGATGATTAGGGTGTACTCTCTGAGAAATATAAAGCGGGCCGTTGTCTCTTTCATGAGTAGCCACAATCTCTCAGCTCGTTCGTTACAATTCAGTCGGGTCTTCGTGTAATTTCGAGGGGATCAGAAGTGTCAGCAAGCTACTTTGTATGTAATGGGAGAGTGGTGGATTAAAGGGCTGTTAGTGGTGCCGTGTTGCATACCAAGTGAAAAATGTTCTTGTTCAACCGGACTCTAGGGACTCATTCATGTTCCCGTCATCCTCCTTACATGTGAGGTAACGCACGTTATTAATATATTACACATTTCTTTTGCTAGTGGCTTTACGTCGCACCGACACAGATAGGTTTTATGGGGACGGTGGGAAAGGAAAAGCCTAGGAGTTGGAAGGAAGTGGCCGTGGCCTTAATTAAGGTACAGCCGCAGTATTTGCCTGGTGTGTATATGGGAAACCACGGAAGAACATTTTCAGGGCTGCCGACAGTGGGGTTCGAACCCGCTATCTCCCGAATACTGGATACTGGCCGCACTTAAGCGACTGCAGCTATCGAGCTCGGTAATTAAGGTACAGCCCCAGCATTTGCCTGGTGTGAAAATGGGAAAACACGGAAAACATCTTCAGGACTGCCGACAGTGGGATTCTAACCCACTGTCTTCTGGATGCAAGCTCACATCCGCGCGCCTCTAACCGCACGGCCAACTCGCCCAGTTATTACACAATTAATAATGTAAATAGTTAAGGGACTTGATTGGTTGCAACTTATAACAGTAGAAGAACTTCGGTTTTTCTATATTTGTCCTCAAATTCGCGGGAGATCTGAAGCCACTATATGACCCCTGTGTGTTTGTATCTAGAATGAACCTGCAGTATTCCATACGAGTCATAAAAGGCGACTGAAAGTAGGCGAGTCTCCATTGATCCCAAATTTGGTGCATTACTGTCCACAGCTTCCTCATAAGGAACTTGCATTGTTTCCACTCATTTGTGCTTGGCTCCGCGTTTTCATCCTTACTGTGTGACCTCCCTTGTTCAACTATGGTTCTCGCCCTACTGCGGTGCTATAAGATTTGGGAATCCTGCGCAGGCTCCAATTATCTAGAATTTTGTTGTTGCACTTCCCATTCTTTCGCTGATACCTTCATTTTTTCAAGATTCAGGCCAGTTTCTTCTCAGATAGAAGTTAAGGGGGGGATAGTTACGAAGTTATACATCTCCTTCAAATAAACCCTGAGTTACAGTTTACAATACATTGAATAGCAACAATATTGTTTTGACGATTTTCAGAAATGCCGAGGTGCGGAAATTCAGTCCCGAAAGAGTTCTTCAATGTGCCATGCCAGTAAATCTATCGACAGCGATGACGTATTTGAGCACCTTAAAGTACCACCGCATTGAATAAGAATCGAACCTGACAAATTGGGGTCAGTAGGTGAGAGCCTCAACGGTGTGTGCCACTCAGCCCGGCATATTACATAAAGTAATATGATTTCCCTCATGAGTAACTTCAATTTTGGTAATAAAGCTACCCGATTACTCACCAAATAACTAGATTTAGAGCCTCAAGAGTGTCATATGTTTGAAAATTAATGAACTACGAAAAGAAAGTTTCTAAACGAGGGTGATTTTTGGAAACAATTTTCATCTATATAAATAAATTTGTAAGTGGTCCACTTCGTCTGTTTTGCCAATTTTTCAGATATATGTCCGTTTTAGGTCAACTCAAGACGTATCAGTGGCTTTTAGTTTTCGTGTCTGTTTGTTCCACCATCATGGCGAAAGGTTTATAGATCTCGAACAATTTTTATATTTGGAGTATACTTATCCCGGGGAAGGTTCTGATATGCATATTTTTGTTAAATCTCTGAACATACGGGGGGGGGGGGGTATAGGGAAACCAGAAAAGTTTTATTCCATTTTCTCTTATATTATTGGTTTGCTGTAAAAGCCGTGACCTATATGTGAAACGTCCATCCATTATAAAGAACTTTTGTTCTGTTCATAATACGCTTACTGTTCAAATGACGGAGAAATTACTATTTTCTGCGGGTATCATGCTCTGCATTGAGTTACCCACAGACCGACAAAGAACTTATAGGTTACCATGGCAAAGTCTGTGACGGTTTTCCAGCAAGGAAGTAACGCACTGACATTTTCCTCATCATTAATGCAAACTCATGCTTGTTCCTTGGGTAGAAAGCAGGATAGACGCCAATTGGCCATTCTGCGGGATATTGGTAGAATACCTTTGGACGTTACAATCCTCCTCGAATAGCGGTAAGGAGCGCTGTTTGAATATTGCCGCGAAGTGCAGCACATTATTTCACGCCGTAAGGTGTTTACTGGCATATGCTATAATTTTTACTGTATTTCTATTCTACTTTTGTTTTCCGCTTTAATTTCTTGCCTCTGACTTGCTTCTTTAGGCTTAAGTAATAGCACTCTAAGTCATCATCTTATTTGTTTACCTAGGAATCCCTACGCCTAAATTTGTCCCCTTTTCCCGCCTTTTTGTATCTCTAACTCATACCATCACAATTTATTGAGGGACATTTTATTATCTAACACATCCTCTTGGTATTTACATATTTGTCCTATCCTGTTGTCCTCAGTTATAATTTTATTTTCTACAATTTCAAATTACCTAACTGTGTTATTTTGTTCTGTAATTACTTCTTATGTATGCGAGTGATAATCCCGAAACCTGGACACTTTTCTTTGAGGAAAAATTCCAAGCTATTCAAATGTGTAACTTTGGTCCCGGAAAATATCGAAATATGGATGCATTTTAATAACGGTGCAGATCTCCGTTTCGGGGTAATTGGTGGCCAAAAGGTAAATATCATTACAAAACAGATAGCACAACCGCCGTTCAATTTGGATCTGCAACTTTGGTCCTATGACTTATTGTTGTGTGCCGATAGTTGATACGTTAGGTAACGCTGTATTCCTAGATTAAAATCAAATCTCTCCAAATTCGCTGTGACTGGCATTAGGAAAAGTGTTCTGTCTTTATAATGAAAACTCTCGATCTCTATTGTGAATGGCAGTTGCCAAGTGAGCCTGCTTTTATAGTAGAAACTCCTGAACTCGACTGTGATTGGAAATTGGAAATGTGTCCTACCATTATACTCAAAACTCCCCCAATGCGTTCCTTAGAACGGAAATAACGTATGGCGTCCACTGTGTTTTTTTCTCGAATGGGGCTGAAAGTCGTGCAAATTAATGTAATCTTACTCGCTGCCTTTACAGTAATTTACGGAGAAATCCATATAAAATGTAGAATACTGTAGCGGAGCATGGGTACATTTACTAGTTCTTAATATTTCAGATAACAGAAATGTGTTGAAAACAGAAAATTATAGTTTTAGTGAAACACTGTTTCCTTATGTATTTTCAGGCAAATCGTACATGGCAAAATCCCGAACGCAGCGCGGCTTGCATCCAGTTCCAGTTCTCACCGGCAGAGCTGGCCAGGCGACCAGCTGACACTCCACGTCACCGCTCGAGACCCTATATAAGCGAGTGGGCCGGGAAAGAAAGCAGTCAGTCGTCCAGCGGCTAGCTGCACTTTACTTCAGGAGTGCAGAGGATGCTCTGTATAAGAAGCTTACTGAACAGGTGGACTGAAGCTAGCTCGTGAGGTTTCTACCTCTGGACTCGCTGACATCTCTCCAAACTTTACATTCTCAAGTATTCAGCTCTTGAATTAACACTTCGACTTTGCAAGTCAGTTTCTATGCCACATTACTCCCTCAGCGAGTCTTCATTTAGTTTGGGTACTGGCAACATTTAAATATAGTATGGACCACAAGTGATATTTTAATTTGTTTATGTGACAAAACCATCTGTTCTACGAAAATAATTTGTCTTCAGCAGAAGCTGGACTTATAGTTTAATGTGCAAGTGGCACATATTTCGCAATACTGTATCAGTGCAATTCTACTTTAATGAAATTTGGTTTAGTGTGTGTGAAATAACTCTCTTAATACACAACAGTCAGTGGACAGGTAAAACGCTATGCCGGGCTGAGTAGCTGAGACGTATGAGCCCCTGGCCTTCTGAATCCAACTTGGTAGGTTCTATCCTGGCTCAGCCCGGTAGTATTTGAAAGTACTCAAATACGTCAGCCTCGTATCGGTAGATTTACTGGCACCTAAAATAACTCTTGCGGGAATAAATTCCGACACCTCAGCGTCTCCAAAAACCGTAGTAGTAGTAGTAGTAGTAGTAGTAGTTAGTGAACTTTAAAAACTTTTTTACAATTAGCTTTACGTCTTATGGCGACGACATTTTAAAACTATTATCATTACCATGTAAGCCATTATGTAACCATACGTTGCACCGACACAGATACGTCTTATGGCGATGATATTTAAAACAATTATCATTATCATGTAAGCCGTTATGTAACCATACGTTGCACCGACACAGATACGCCTTATGGCAACGATATTTAAAAACAATTATCATTATCATGTAAGCCGTTATGTAACCATACGTTGCACCGACACAGATACGCCTTATGGCGATGATATTTAAAAGCAATTATCATGTAAGCCGTTATCAAACCATACGTTGCACCGACACAGATACGTCTTATGGCGACGATATTTAAAAACAATTATCATTATCATGTAAGCCGTTATGTAACCATACGTTGCACCGACACAGATACGCCTTATGGCGACGATATTTAAAAACAATTATCATTATCATGTAAGCCGTTATGTAACCATACGTTGCACCGACACAGATACGTCTTATGGCGACGATATTTAAAAACAATTGAAGGGTACAGAGAAAGAACGCACAGAGTCAGGGAAACCACATTTTCAAGGAGAGCATTTTTAAACTTTGAAACGCTTTTATGATTGTAGTTTTGAATATATCACAGTTTTAAACATATTGTTGGGTGTGTGAACTTGTTGGTGATAAGCTTTTAGTAAAACACATCATTATTGGAAGTTCATACTGTACAAAATAATTTTTTTTGTCCACCTCTACATTGACTCTGATCGTTCTTTCTCTGTATCACTAGGCATAGAGATTGTAGATCACTCAAAATACTAGCAATAATTTCTGTTATTATGTTAATGATAGCAGTTATAAACTGAGGATTTAACTACATATATATTATAATTTGAATGTTAAATTTTCCTTGAATGTCCAGTTTTCTTTCTTTCTTACTACTGTTTTAGAAGAGACGTCTTCATTTTTGTGTCTGAAATGGAAACAAAAATTAATATTACTTTTTATTATCTGAGAAGTTCCGAGTGATGAAGAAGTGAAGAGTGACGTAAAATTTCATACCTCTAGTAATCGCTGTCCCTCTCCTCTGGGTGGTTCTTCTCGGTTCCGACTACTGGAAGTGTGTCGAAAAAATGTTGTGCTTCCTGTCTGCAGAATTTCTTCAAGGATTGAATGTCTCTGTATTTTGCTGCATTCAAAGGAATACGTTCTTTATATAATATTTCGGGTTCTATGTGCCGTAGGTGATCAGGTTGTTTGTTACTTTGTTTACCTGTTTTCTTTACAATGACTGTTGATCTGTATGCACCACTGTACGTGTCCCGATGCTGAATTGTTTGAGTATTTTCAGCTGTAACCACAATCTGCTTTATAGGGCGTGTAGGAACTGCCAACTTCTTGCTGTAGTTCTGTTGTAAGGCATTTCCCCAAGCTTTGAACATTTCCGAAGAACATTCCACGACCCCAAAGGGTGTTGGTTTGACTCTGGCACTAGAAATTGCGTCCCGCAAGTCTCTTGGAGTTTCGGCTGGCGTCTTTTGGTTAATGAGGGCCATATTTCGGTCACACTCCATATATGAATGCCCTCGCACAGGGTAAGTCACTGTAATTTTGTCAAACCTCTTTAACACAACCGTTGTGTAATGCAGAAACCGAATAATTGTAAAATTATTATTCTGTCCCCTACAGGCATCGCAGAAAATGTGTAATTCACGGACTTCAGGGCTTAGAAAGTTTGTAAAGAAGTGGTGAAGCATAGATACCACATCATCACTTCCCTTTCTGGCAACTGTTTGATCATAAGTGTAAAAAAACAGCTGATCCATTTGAAAGAATGTGTACATTAAAAAGATAAAAAGACAGTTGTCTTTTGTAGTACACATCATTCGTCGTTATATTTGGAACAGGCAAGTTTTTACCAAAGTCTATAGTGATTGCTTCGTATCCTTCAGTCTTCTGTGCATGCTTTCTGGCATTCCGTTTCACACGGTAACACCAGTCAGCATTGCTCTTATGAAGCTGCATCTCATTGTGAAGGGTTTTCAATTGTTGATCAAATTCCTTAATTTTCTCTGGATCTGCAGTGTTACTTTTGGCTTTTTCTATATTAACTTCTTGTGCCTTTTGAACAGCACAGGTGCCACAGGTGTCGGAACGTGGGTACCCGAAGGAAAAGTTGTAATGCGTTACAAAATATTCTCTAAATTTTTCGTATGAATTTTGAATACTAGGGTTACTTTGAAGAAACATTCCCAAAAGCTTTTTGACAGTTAAATCCTCAGGTAGGTATACCTTCGGTGTGTCACTAAGACTGTAGTGTGCTTTACGCCCTTTCGGAGATTTGAAAAATGTGTCCATTGCCTCATAAGTTGATTGAGGTAATTTATTCCCCCCTCGATTCTCATGTTTTCCCCTTTGATCCACTGGAGCTCTTCCAGTCCTTGATAATGATGTTTTAATTGTATGAAGCCGACGGGGTGTTACACGAAATATAGACAAAAAGCCCTTAAAACAAACCGGAATCTCAGCAAGTTCTTCATCTCGGGAAATTCGTACCTTGTAAGTGTAGGAGAAGCTGTTTAAATGGGCATTCTGTTCATCCTGCATAGGTCGCCTTTGTTTAACTGCATTTACACTGATCAAACCTGGTAAGTAAGCATTTTGAGAATTTCTATCTCCAAGTGCATTAAAATCCCTAATGAGGGCATCTCGCTCACATTCTGAAACATTTTTAAAACATTCATAACGCTTACAGCCGCAGTCACTGCCTGTTTCATGCGTTGTGTCTCTTAACTTTTTTGATGCACTAAATAAACAGATACGTCTTATGGCGACGATATTTAAAAACAATTATCATTATCATGTAAGCCGTTATGTAACCATACGTTGCACCGGCACAGATACGCCATATGGCGACGATTTAAAAACGATTATCATTATCATGTAAGCCGTTATGTAACCATACGTTGCACCGACACAGATACGCCTTATGGCGACGATATTTAAAAACGATTATCATTATCATGTAAGCCGTTATGTAACCATACGTTGCACCGACACAGATACGTCTTATGGCAACGACATTTAAAAACAATTATCATTATCATGTAAGCCGTTATGTAACCATACGTTGCACCGACACAGATACGCCTTATGGCGGCGATTTAAAAACGATTATCATTATCATGTAAGCTGTTATGTAACCATACGTTGCACCGACACAGATACGTCTTATGGCGACGATATTTAAAAACGATTATCATTATCATGTAAGCCGTTATGTAACCATACGTTGCACCGACACAGATACGTCTTATGGCAACGTCATTTAAAAACAATTATCATTATCATGTAAGCCGTTATGTAACCATACGTTGCGCTGACACAGATACGTCTTATGGCGACGATATTTAAAAACAATTATCATTATCATGTAAGCCGTTATGTAACCATACGTTGCACCGACACAGATACGCCTTATGGTGACGATATTTAAAAACAATTATCATTACCATGTAAGCCGATATGTAACCATACGTTGCACCGACACAGATACGCCTTATGGCGACGATATTTAAAAACAATTATCATTATCATGTAAGCCGTTATGTAACCATTCGTTGCACCGACACAGATACGTCTTATGGTAACGACATTTAAAAACAATTATCATTATCATGTAAGCCGATATGTAACCATACGTTGCACTGACACAGATACGTCTTATGGCAACGACATTTAAAAACAATTATCATTATCATGTAAGCCGTTATGTAACCATTCGTTGCACCGACACAGATACGTCTTATGGCAACGACATTTAAAAACAATTATCATTATCATGTAAGCCGATATGTAACCATACGTTGCACTGACACAGATACGTCTTATGGCGACGATATTTAAAAACGATTATCATTATCATGTAAGCCGTTATGTAACCATTCGTTGCACCGACACAGATACGTCTTATGGCAACGAAATTTTAAAAACAATTATCATTATCATGTAAGCCGTTATGTAACCATACGTTACACCGACACAGATACGTCTTATGGCGACGATATTTAAAAACAATTATCGTTACCATGTAAGCCGATATGTAACCATACGTTGCACCGACACAGATACGCCTTATGGCGACGATATTTAAAAACGATTATCATTATCATGTAAGCCGTTATGTAACCACACGTTGCACCGACACAGATACGTCTTATTGCAACGACATTTAAAAACAATTATCATTATCATGTAAGCCATTATGTAACCATACGTTGCACTGACACAGACACGTCTTATGGCGACGATATTTAAAAACAATTATCATTATCATGTAAGCCGTTATGTAACCATACGTTGCACCGACACATACGTCTTATGGCGACGATATTTAAAAACAATTATCATTATCATGTAAGCCGTTATGTAACCATACGTTGCACCGACAGGGATACATCTTATGGCGACGATATTTAAAAACAATTATCATTATCATGTAAGCCGTTATGTAACCATACGTTGCACCGACACAGATACGTCTTATGGCGACGATATTTAAAAACAATTATCATTATCATGTAAGAGGTGATATAACCATACGTTGCACCGACACAGATACGTCTTATGGCGACGATATTTAAAAACAATTATCATTATCATGTAAGCCGTTATGTAACCATACGTTGCACCGACACAGATACGTCTTATGGCGACGATATTTAAAAACAATTATCATTATCATGTAAGCCGTTATGTAACCATACGTTGCACCGACACAGACACGCCTTATGGCGATGATATTTAAAAGCAATTATCATTATCATGTAAGCCGTTATGTAACCATACGTTGCACCGACACAGACACGCCTTATGGCGATGATATTTAAAAACAATTATCATGTAAGCCGTTATGTAACCATACGTTGCACCGACACAGACACGCCTTATGGCGACGATATTTAAAAACAATTATCATTATCATGTAAGCCCTTATGTAACCATACCGAAGTCGGCCGGGAACATGTACTGTACAATAAATGGTATATTGCACAGTTAAACTGGAAACAAATTCGAATTACGAAATATTTTCTTCTCCTTGGTAGGAATCCTTTGTTTCGGGAAATCGAATAATTTGCTTAATGGAATTTCATGTGATACGAACATAAATATACGTAAACAATATGGCAAACAGCTAGGAAATTGAAGTTCCTTCGAGATACTGAAAATTCGAGTAATGGAGATTCAAAATATCGAGGCTCGACTGTGATATGAATTCATCGTCCAGTCTGCATGAATGAACTAAGCATCTACGTACTCTTTTTTTTTTCAAATGTCTTTGCAGCCTTATTATATTATGGGTGTTATACCCCCGTTAAATAGCCAAGACTAACCTTTATCACCTACCGTGATAGATTAGAATTCAATGATCAGCGACACGATTAGAGTAGAAGAATTTTTTCGAACTTGGAAGTTGTGGTACAATTTTATTAATAGTGCCTGTACCTCCCAACAATTCACTAGAGACTGCGCACATCAATTTCAATGGTCCGCTCTCTCCGTTGGTCTGTAGTAAACGGATTAATACTATCGCTGTGAAAGTGACGAACGAGCACAGTAAGTGTTGACACTAGCCAAATTATAATAATTCGTTGACAGCATCTCATGCACCTTATTTGCAAATTTTCAATTCAATATTAACCTGTTAGCAGACCAGAAACGTCTGGTTGTACATTCGGAGACAATATGAAGGCTTGAATTCTTAACTCTTCATCCGTTTTAGCTTCAGTTTTATAGTGGGTTCGAACCAAACTGTCGGCAGACCTGAATATTGTTTTCCGTGGTTTCTCATTTTCACACCCTACAAATGCTGACGCTGTACCTTAATTAAGACAACGACCGCTTTCTTCCCCTGCTAGACCTTTCCTATCCCCGTAAGATCTATCTGTGTCGGTGCGACGTTAATCAAAGTACGAAAAAAATCTCGATGCGTCGGTTCTGAAGAGATAACATAATCGTCATTATGATAGATTGGCCACTACAGACCATTTACATTCATGGAATTGAATCACACCTTAATGTCAACTCGAGCCATCTCGAAATATGTCGAATGCTAAAGTTTTCCGTGCATATACAAGATGGTTGGAAAGAAAGTGATCGGGGTATATCAGCGTTAGAGGGTTGGCCATGCGGATAACTATTTTGGAAGAAATAATAATTCGATATCTCGCACCGTTGTCATTTTATCAGCTGCTAAATTTAGCCAATCAGATCACTTCACGGAAGAATTCTAATGGGACTTTGAGAGGCGATGTTGATAAATCCGCACGTGGTTTAAGAACGACTTGAGAGCCATACCGAGAAATCTGAATCACACCGTTGGTTTCAATCAGTGTCATCGTAGTGTACTTACTTTGGCGCGATCCTGTCGGCACGGGGATCTGTGTTCAAGCCCCTCCTCTAGCGAAGTGTTGTTCTTCGACTGGTGCTCTCATGCCGGTCTCAAGCCGCGCACAAATTTAGCAACACCGCAAAGGCTTTTTGAATTCACCCGCGAAGTGATCTGATTGGCGAAATTCAGCAGCTTATAGAATGATAAAGGTGTGATATGTCGAATATTCTTTTTTTCAAATTATTTATCAACATGACCAACCCTTCAATGTTTATACAACCGGGCGAGTTGGCCGTGCGCGTAGAGGCGCGCGGCTGTGAGCTTGCATCCGGGAGATAGTAGGTTCGAATCCCACTATCGGCAGCCCTGAAGATGGTTTTCCGTGGTTTCCCATTTTCACACCAGGCAAATGCTGGGGCTGTACCTTAATTAAGGCCACGGCCGCTTCCTTCCAACTCCTAGGCCTTTCCTTTCCCATCGTCGCCATAAGACCTATCTGGGTCGGTGCGACGTAAAGCCCCTAGCAAAAAAAAAATGTTTATACACCCTATACACGCCGTTATGTTTCAGGGCACTCTGTATAGTTCATAACTTCCACCAACAGACAGAAAGTGACAAAGTCTATTATAAATAAACAATTGGTATTCCACAGTGCTTACTAAAGAGTAGATACTGTAACTTGCGTTCTTGGTGTTTATTTTTGTGTTAAACGTAAACGCGGAGACTGAAATGTTTCTTTGTTACAGCACGAATGAGATTATAATATATAATTTGGTTCGGGAGCATTTAACATACAGTTCAGCAGCTACATCACCTGGAAAGGAAGAAGAAAAATTATACTTTTCAACAAAGATGAAAAAGTTGGGAATACCCAGTATATTATGCATGTTGAAAATAACGACTATAAGGGAACACCTCAGTTTCGTAGCATGGAATGCTATTCACAGTTTGACCTTCAATGTGCAATTGCTGTTCTCTTACGACTCTTCAAATCTGAAGGTAAAAACTTCCATCAGTCATAATGCCGATACCAAAATTGTGGTTAACACTTATGGACTAAGAACCGTAGTAATATGCGATGAAAGATAACTGAATCCCAGGCCATGTAGTTTTTCTGATGCATAAGCCTCCTTTTTAAATTTCTCGTCTTTCGAAGAGGTAATCAAACCCCTGTCCTTCTGAGTGAACGACGTTGGTCTTTACTGGCTCAGCTGGACGACAATACGGTCATGAATAAAGTATGAAGCTGTTGCACTGTTGAGTCACATTTCTGAGGTAATTGACTCCATAATGAGCAGAATGGGGTGGTTGTGGCTGTCACTGGAAGAGCGCTATCCTGTCCCAGAGGGCAAGCCAGCCAAGACAGGTCGATGGCTCCAGAGTGGGAAGTCGGAAATTATCTGTCAAGCGAAGTGAATGGTCCTGGGAGACTTGTCGTAACATCATTATATATCGTGATAGCCCCATTTCAACTCCATTACATACCAGAAGAACGTCACGAAAGTCTCAAATATAATTTGTGTCGATATGTAGTCCACGAAGATAATTGTAATGCAGAAATATATGACAACAGTACACGTAAGACAGGTTCTCTAACGAAGTCGAAAAGTGTGAGAATACGCAGAGTTATGACTCAAATTCTATTACTTAAAATGATATGTCATGCCTAGGGCACAGGTTCATAGGTTGTATAGACCTTCATTTTATTATTATTATTATTATTATTATTATTATTATTATTATTATTATTCTTTCTTTTCACCCTCTTTGGGGAACGTTAAATCAATCATTTCTCTGTGTTTTTTTTTCTTTTCTTAGTGCCCAGTATTTCTTCATTCTTTCTGATCTTCGTTTCCTCCCGTCTTCCGAGATATTAGGTTTGGCTTTTAATGTAGATTTGTCTTGGAATCTTATATTTTCGTCTTTAGTTATTACTTTAGCTGTTCAATCAAATAGTGGAAATAAAAGTTACAGAAAATTTTGTTTTGCTGTTACGGAAGAAGTCAAAGATTTCTTAGCTTAATCTGTTAGATTTAATTCTGGGAAGATTACCTAAAAAATTATCCTTCTTTTTCGCATAATGTCTGAGAGTGTTTCAATTTTATTGCTGTATGCTTCATTCTTGATGCATATAATCATGAAATTTTGGCCCTATGATCTTTCTGAAATTTTTCTTTCTTTTAGGTCTAGTTTCTCCATCAGGCCTTTGAAATTCATGTTTGGCGTTCCTGATGCGTATGGTATTTCTTTTTTAATCAGTGTTTTGAAATGTTTAATTTTGGACCTCCATGAAAGAGATTTCTTATTGTATGTATCTTTTGTTAGTTGGAAGACCAGTTCAAGTTTCTTTTTCCTGGATTCCATTACTTTGCATTCCACAACATTCCAACTAATCCATTCTCTGAGATATTTAACTTCTTTTAATATTTCAATCCTTTGTTCTTGGTCTTTGATGATTTATGTGGGTGTTTTTTGTTTGTCATAATTTTGCTTTTTCGAAGGAGATGTAAAGATATATTTTAGCTGCTTATTCCCCTAATTCAAGGATTTGATCCCTTACTCCATCTACTGTTAGCAAGTTTCATGGAACGTTTGCATTCCAACAGCTGACAGTTAGAATTATCTGCAGGATTGCCAGCTGAGGAAGAAATAAACTGCTGGACTTATTTAATTCTAGAAGCTACACTAGCAATTAGCGCAGATGCAGATTTATGCTTTTCAAGGGAATTTCTGCTGAAATAAAAAAATAGATATCTAAATTTTTCTTCAGCGGCCGTGAAAAAGTATTGCAGTGCAGTTTTTATGTTAGTTACGGGAAAGTTACTTGCTTGGAGCACGTCCGGCAGAAGACTACTCGACCATCCTTAGTAAAGTTTTGATCTGAATAACTGTAATATAACGCAGGACGACACTACACTGCTCATCAGCCTCACACACCAACACGAAATTCGTTTTACAAATTACGTCTTAGTAGGATGATGATTATGATGATGGTGATGATGATGATGATGATGTTTGTTGTTTAAATCCGCCTAACAGCTAGACCATCGGCCCTTGATGGTACTAGGTGCAACGAGATGAAAATTAAAACTTATATCCACTGACTATAAGATAGAGCGAATGGTGATGAGAAAATGGTCGTGAAACAAAAAAACAATCGGTGGATACAATTCACAATGTATTCATTACTGGGATGATACGCATTACCTAAAGGGGTCCAAAAATCCAGGTCATAGTCCCCTCATAATGGTACTAACTACTGCTAAAGCAGAACCATAGTGTGCCTCCTATAGTGGTACAAAGTACAGATAACGTAGACTCATAGTGTTTCTGGCATGGACACACTAATCACAGGAAATGTAGACCCATGGCATGTTACATACAAAGACACTACTCGCAGGTAACAAAATCCTATGGTGTTTCGTACATAAGGGTACAGCTCACAAGCAACGCAGACCCGTGGTGTTCCCCACTTAGTGTAACTAATCACAAGCTGCGTATACTCATGGTGTTGCTCAAATATTGGTACTAATCATAGGGAATATAGACCCACGGTGCATTACACATTATGGCAACGCGCACAGGCAACACAAACTCATGGTGTTCCTCACATAATGGAACTACTACTCTCAGACAACGCAAACCCACAGTTTTACTCACAAAGTGTTACTAATCACGGACGTCAGCCAATCCCGTGGTGTTTCTCACTTAGTGGCACTAACCACAAGCAACGTAGACCCATGGTGTTTCACATAAAGTGGTATTAGTCATAGGTAACGCAGACCCATTCTGAACACAGTGGAACGGATCGGTAGAATACAGACGAATACCATTATCACAAACAACGCCCAGACTCTTAGTGTCTGCCGGCTGCACTCACTGTGGATGAATGGAGTAGTGGTGGAAATAATTTTACAGTAAGTTTCAACGGAAACATTAAATCAATCGTTTGAAGAAGACGTTATTTTGTTATGTTACTTTAGGTGTCAACCCCTCATTTAGTACAATGAAATTCACATATCTTGCTTCAGGAGGTGTGAATCGAATATATATCTTGAAATTTGTTAATTACATAACGAGGAAAACATTACGTTATAACGTAATGATCCAGGCCCTAGTCATGACTGTCTTCTGAACACCCAATTCAACTGACGAAACTAAGAAACTTACAACTAGGGATTGTGTACCTTATAAAATGTAGGCATTCTTAAATAAATAGCCTATTTAAGAAAATTCAATTTCTAAGGAATAAGAAGCGAGAGCGCCCTTTGAGGAAAAAGCATCACGTCCAACCCGCTGTACGTTGCGGGTTGTGTACTCCCCTTGTGCAATATTTTTTATCTTCATATTTACCTTCTATTTATTATTATTTTTCTTTCTTATCACTTCCTTGACCTTTATTCTACTTTTTAAAATTTATTTACAATTTTTGGTTGTTAATCAAGTTACTGTTTTCCTTTGACGTTTCTTGATATTTTTATGTACTGTATTTTAAATTTCTCTCCTCTATCTTACTTTAATGTTATTTTTGTATCCCGCAGGAGTTCCTTTACGTGCCAGTAAATCTACCGACCCGGGGCTGACGTATTGGAGCACCTTCAAATACCACCGGACTGAGCCAGGATCGACCTGCCAACTTGGACTCTGAAAGCCAGCGCCTTAGCCACTCAGCCCGGCGAAACAGGACTCCTTAATACAATATGGACAATACACTCAAAAATAAAATAAGAAAAAGAATAATAATTCAAAATATTGGTGGGGATAATACAGATAGATAAATTTAAATCCTATAAGTTTAAGGGAAATGTTGGTTAGTTCACACTTAAAAGAAGGAAGATTTTTGAAATGTAGTTACAAATACACTATGGACGTGGAAAATGTTACACCCAGAAAGAGACACCAATTTGTTATAAGATCAAAGTCATTTTGAGACGCAATTTTGAAATATAAATCATGAAAAGGAAGCGGCAGAAACTGTGACATATAACATAGGTGTTAGTATTTGTCACAACACAGTCCGTGAATGGACCATGAAATAAGCTGAAAATTTGAAAATATGCGGGGGTTACGGGACATAACTCTGCCATGTTATTTACTCAAGGTTGAATTAATATCATCACATACACCCATATGAATGCTTTTGTATTGTCAGAACACACCGAGCTGGAATATGTGCCGATGTGGATACGTAAACGTCGTACGTCACATAGGCCATATGTTAGTCCCATCAGACGTGCTCCATACGGAGAGGTCACCATAAGTTAACTGCCGTCGTCAAGTAGCATGTGGGGGGTCCAGAGAAGGACCTGACTTGCATTTACGGATCTCAGCTAAAGCCATCAGACACCGTTTGCATGATTCTGGACAACACGCACAATGTTCTCTATGATATTTGTCCCTGACTTCTATGCATCGTGCGGTACGTCATCAATGGTGCAATGTAGGTCGTAACTGGCCAAAGGTATGGGAGTTTATTATCTTTTTAAGTAGTTCAATATCAGTCTTAATACAGATCGTGACCTGATGATCCCATTTATGATGCTTGACTAAATGTCACCCAAACTGTAGCATCTTTTAATGTTAAGCCAATACATATAAATCACAAGTAAACTGAATCAGCAATGAGAATATCTGTGGGGGAAAACGTCAGTGCCATCTTAGAAAGAAAAATACGTTTAGAAACACATTCCACCGCTTCAAGACACATCGGATACTATTCCTGGTTGCTGCTTCAACCCTTCTATGCTCGCAGCCTAGTTATAGACGCGCTTCTCATTCAAATATTTCTTTAGGGGATCGAACAAATGGAAGTCCATATATGAATAGTCAGTGTTGTAAGATTTGCACTCAAGAAACTGCCAACGCTTCTTCACTGACACCTTTTACATGATCCTTGTAAGAAGTGGACGGGCGTTGTCGCGAGGAATAATGACATCAGACGACGACATACGGAGACACTTCCCCCTGAAGACTTGATACAGTTTGTCCAGTTTCGGACAGTATCCGACAATTGGGGTAGTAGCATGAAAAATTTCCAAATGCACGGGATGATATTTCCTCGTAAGGTGGTCCTACATTTCTAATGTTGAATAGATTTTTAGCAGATAAAATAGAGATCTACATACCACAAAAACGTACAATTAAGCAATTTCCTCACTTGTACCGAAAGTTTAAGGGTTAAAGAGCCCGAAAAGTTTTCAAATTGTGATTCTTGTATACCTTTATCGAACTACGAAACATCAAATTTCGAAAAATCACTTCCGACCTAAATGCAGTTCCGGAAAAACGGCCTAAAATCGTCTGTTTCTTTACTCGTTTTCTTCCTTATTCATACCCTAGCCAAATAAATTTTTTTGCATAATTCTTCATATAATGCGTTCCTTGGTTCGATACCCTAAAGCGTTTCTCGAATTTTTTTATTCACACGAAATTTTGTTATAGGGGCTTAAATAAAACTCTGCATTTACTAGCATTAGCGCTCTTAGTGGTAGAAATAGGCAAACTACTAGTCTGATCGACCGGATAAAGATGACTGAGAAAAGGATTGTAATTTTTAGGAATAAATAAATATTATCATAATTGACTATATTTTATTTACCTAAAATTCGTACCTTATATTCCTGGAATATTTTCAACATTCAGTTACTTGCCTGTGAATATTTTAAAATTATATATTGCCGTATCTGATCCTGGTTAATTTTTAATTTCACATTATTGGTTTTTGGTAATAAATAAACATGGAAGGTTTTCAGTTGAATACATCTCACCACAGAGCCTCCATGGCTCAGGCGGCAGCGTGCTAGCCTCTCACCGCTGGGTTCCCTGGTTCCTATCCCGGTCAATCTTCGTGAGAATGTTTCTGGACAGAGCGGAGGCGGGACAGGCTTTCCTGCGGGTACTCCCGTTTTCACCGTAATCTTTCCATCCAGCAGATCTCTCCAATATCACTTCATTTCATCTGTCAGACATTAATCACTGCCCTAGAATAATGCGACAGTCTTCGGCAGCCGGCATAATTCCTATCCTCCAGCCTTCTTGCATTCGATCCCTGGCCCGGTTGAATGACTGGAAACAGGTTGCGGATTTTCATTTTCAGATCTCAGCACAGACAAGTCTACACGCATATATACACTTCCATGCCAGTATATGTAATCAATACCAGTAATTAGAATGAATCTCTATCTTCTCAGAAGTAACATTTTCCTTGATTTCCAAAATACACATAAACCACTTTGAAATATATTGATAATTTCACATTCCGTTGGAGTTTAAGGGTTCTTAAATTTGAATGACCCAATATCAACACTTCACAAAATACGTTTTCTTTCCTTACAAACTAACATTTTACATTACAAGAGCACGCTCACGATAAAATCAACACCAGTTCTAATTGAGATCGAAGGAAATTAATAAATGTGTCTGCAGAGATGTATAAACTTCCGTACGTGGAAAACGGTTCCTTGTAGCAGAATATGTAATTTCTTTTACAAATAATGGGCAGCTCCCTCATGGCATGGAGACTGTCTTACTGATATGGAGCCGGGATCAGTGGCTCAGACGGTAGTATTTGAAGGTGGTCGGTCAAATACGCCAGCCTCATTTCGGTAGATTTAGTGGCACGTTGAATTACTCACGTGGAACAAAATTCTGGCACCTTGGCATCAACGAAAAGTGCAAAAGTATTTAGTGTAACGTAAAGGTAATGACATCATTATTAATGTGTATATGGAGAACGCGTGCTTGGTTTATTCGAAAGGTCTTGTGTTCCATTCCCCGTTAAAGACATCGAAGACTTCGAAGACGAGAACACTACTTGAAGAGAGGCTTGCGGCCATGGAAGTCAATCAGCCTACTTGCTCTTCAGGCAAGCAAGTCAATGTTGAAAACGTCCAAGGGATATGAGCTTTGAAGTTTAGCTAAATAAAATAAGAGAATATATTTTTTATTTATTCCTAAAAATTACAATACTTTTCCTAATCTCCGTTATCTGGTCGATTAGATTAGCAGATTGCCTTTGTCTACAACTACGAGCGCTAATGTGAGTCAAAGCAGAGTTTCACTTAAGCTCTTATAACTACACTCGGTGTGGACACTTTTCAGAAAGTCTTTAACGCCTGAGGGTATTGAACCAAGGGATCACATTACGGGAAAAAGTATGTAAATAATTTAATTTGGGTAAGATCTGAATAAAAAAAGAAAACTAGTAAAGAAACAAGCGATTTTTATCTGTTTTTTCGGAACTGTATTTAGGCCGGAAATAATTTTTCGATATTTGTTTTCTATAGGTAATATGGTGATCCTAGAATCACAATTTGAAACTTTTTTGTGATCTACAGCTCTTGAACTTTCTACACAATAGGGGAAACTACCTAATTTTAAGTTTTTTGTAGTATGGGGACCCCCACTTTGTCTGCCGAGGAATTTTATGAACATTAAAACTGACTACAGGGTTAAATTCTGAGGGCAAAGGTGGCCAAACATATTGGTAACCCCTCTATTTCACTCAGTGTAAGGGTTATGAAGAATGGAAACCTTTGTCTTTCACTTCTCACTTCTCCAAGGCCTTCGTTGCCCAAAAGCAAAAAACGTCCAAAAGATGTAATACTTTCAATGCGTTCTTTAAGCACTCATAAAATACTTAGGAAGCAAGAAAGCAAGCAAACAATCTGTAGCTTTACGTGACTGTTGATATCGTGATAAAAGGTAGAGTACCTCTAAAGGATGCGAAATTTTATTTCAGAATTCGCTCATTCATTGGCCAGCAATCGAACCGCGGCCATATAGATGAAAGATTGTCACTTGGCCCTCACGACACCTAAAATATTTATAGAAACACTGGTAATTCTGTATTAAATAATGGCCTGGAAGCTGGAAAACAATATTGTGTGTATACATTACGAGAGTTAAGTGGTAACATCAATGTTGCAACAAATACTTTCACGATTTTCACAAACATGGAGGTACCGAAATTGCCTCTTCAAGGAGTTTTACGTGTCAATAAATCTACCCGCACGAGGCTGGCTTATTTCGGTATCTTCAAATACCATCGAACTGAGCCGAGACCGAACACGCCAACTTGAGCTCATACGATCAGCGATCTACCATTTGTTCCATTCAGACTGCCGTTTAGAGGTAAGTATATGAGGTGTTCCCGCTTTAGAAAGCCAAGAGTAATGGCCGAGAGGATTCGTCGTGCTGACAACATGACACCTCATAATCTCCAGGCCTTCGGGCTGAGTACTGGTCGCTGGGTAGGCCATGGCTCTTTGGGATGTTTGTGCTATGGGGTTTGGTTTTGTTACTGAAGTATTTGTGTTAATTTCATTCAATGAAACATCTGCCAGCACCACCGTTATAGAATAAGTTATCTTGCGAAGACTCTTGAATGGAATTACTTTTAACAATTTGTTTTACGTCGCACCGACAGTGATAGGTCTTATGGCGACGATCGGAGAGGGCAGGGCTAGGAGTGAGAAAGAAGCGCCCGTGACCTTAATCAAGGTGGTGTGGAAATGGAAAACCTCGGAAAACCATCTTCAGAGCTGCCGGCAGTAGGGTTCGAACCCACTATGTCCCAGATGCAAGTTCACAGCTGCGCGCCCCTAATCGCATGGCCAACTCGCCCAGTAAATTGATTTTTAATTCTGAGCAAGGACAATCCCTGTTTAACCTACTTGTTGTCACCTCTCAGGAAATAATAGCGTAACAGCTTATCCTTTCGACCGTAAGCTGATACAAAATGTGTATGTATTGTATTCCGCTCGATGTTTCATTGAAATGCCTTTGTTATGGTAGCTTTAGAGAGCTTCCCGTTAATATTATTCTGCATGCCTTCAACTTAGCGACGTATTCAAAATCAATGGTATAATACCGTCTGGAATTGTTCATACCATAAACTCGAGCGTTCCATTCTGTGTCTTGTTTGAGAATGAATATTATCCCCACTTGCATAGTAGCCCACTGTTTAAAGTAGAGGCAAGCTAGGTTTCCTAGCTAAGGTTGCTTTTATGAGCACCCATTATTATTGTTTACGCTCACAGTTGAATGGAATAAGCCTCCCAGATTTCAACTAGAGTGAAATATTAATGACGTAATTATCACCAACATCGTGCTAATACAGCTGCAGTATTTACTAGAATTGAGTCCATGTGAATCCACTCTCCTGTACATTGCAGCCAATAATGTGCACTAATCCTTTGATATCAAATCTCCGTATTCAAGAGGTAAATTATTCTTAAATTCTCTGTAATATCTTCCAAAATTGTCGGAATTTACTTTAACAAAGAATTGAAATGTTCAAAACCTTAGTGAACCATGTCCATCTTTTTTGGGCGAGTGAGGGTTGATGTGTTAAATCAGCGAGGTGGTTTTTTTTTTTTTTTTTTACAATTTGCTTTATGTCGAGCCGACACAAATAGGTCTTGTGGCGACGATGGGGTAAGAAAGGTTTTGGAATGGGAAGGAGTCGGCCGTGGCAGCTCCAGCATTTGCTTGGTGTGAAAATGGGAAACCACGGATAACCATCTCAAGGGCTGCCGACATTGGGGTTCGAGCTCACTATCTCCCGATGCAACTCTCAGCTCGGCGCCCCTAACCGCATGGTCAACTCGCCCGGTAAAATTGATTTCTTCTTTCTAGGTGTGGGATAATAATAACTAATCTCGCAATATATTACCCTACCATATGCAGTTCCTCATTATCACTTGAAGGGAGACAATTATTTTCTAAGGATTTTGAGGCTTCATTTATTCAGTTGTTATTAAACGGACTTGGTCCACTATATGGTGAACCCCTCAATTACACCGCTCGTTTCGGCCAAGCCTGAGGTCGGTAGTATTCTAGGATGTTTATTGGGAGTAGAAACAGTAGATATTGATATATTTAAATTTTTATATTTAAAAACATAATTTTCATCATATGAAATACTTTAATATGTTAGCAACTGAATTGATGTTGTTATTCTTTATGACATTCAACTCCTACGGTTCACGGGGTGACGGGTTCGATTCCCGACCTGGCCTAGGATTTTAATCGCGTCTGATTAAATTCTCTTGACTCTGTGGCTGGGTATTACTGTTTATCTCGATACATACCTCTTCATCTACACACGATACACCACTACCAAACACCACAGAATTCATCCCTTCATAATTATAGGTTAGACGTCAGGAAGGCCACCTGACAGCATTAGAGGTCCGAGTTCACATGTGTGAAACATTTCAAATCCACGAATCCAATAGGGTTTAGATAAGTTGATGAAGATGAAGCTTGTTATTTAGGGAGCCTAATATGTAGGTCATTATGATTTAATTTTACTATCGTATTTTAAATTTAAATATGTCACCTTCGTCACTCATTGAGAGGAGATAGGTATCAGTTATTTTGCATATTAAACTTCATACTGACGTGGACCTGGAAGGAGGGGAATATAGCGCTTGGAAAGCGTCAAGTACTGGACAGGAGTTCGATTATTAGAATGGGTTCTCTGAGCAGCTGTAAACAGGCGTTAACTTACCAAATGTGTTACAACCATCCGGGAGACGTGATACGGTATATAGAAGGAGAAAATGAGGACATTAAAGTCATCACATTCTTTAAATGCATGTTGAAACTGAAGTATACAGTATATAAAATCACTTGAGATTGGAGGTTGTGGTTCACTCAAAATTGCGGTGTAAACTTCTTTACATAGCTTGGTAACACTACACTAACAAATTATTATTATTATTATTATTATTATTATTATTATTATTATTATTATTATTATTCAACTTCTTCTAACTATTTTTTACGCCGGGCTGAATGGCTCGGACGGTCGAGTCGCAGGGCTTCTAATCGCAACTTGACAGGTTCGATCCTGTCTCAGTCCGGTGGTATTTGAAGGTGCTCAAATACGTCAGCCTCGTATCGCTAGATTTACTGGCACGAAAATGTACTTCTGCGGGACAAAATTTCGGCATCTCTGCATCTCCGAAACAGGTAAAAATAGTTAGTTGGACTTAAAGGCAATAACATTATTATTATTAACTACTTTTTACGGACCAGTATTTGAAGATGCCGGAATGCTAGATTTGCATCGCGTATGAGTTATTTTGTGTACGAATAAATATATGACACGGGGATGATGATTCTGAGCACCTTCACAAACCACCGAACGGAGCCAGTTGTGAAAACCAATGTCTGGCTCTGTGGTGTAGTGGTTAGTGTGATTAGCTGTCACACCCGGAGGCCCGGGTTCGATTCCCGGCTCTGCCACGAAATTTGAAATGTGGTACGAGGGCTGGAACGGGGTCCACTCAGTCTCGGGAGGTAAACTGAGTAGAGGTCGGTTCGATTCCCACCTCAGCCATCCTGGAAGTGGTTTTCCGTGGTTTCCCACTTCTCCTCCAGGTAAAAGCCGGGATGGTACCTAACATAAGGCCACGGTCGCTTCCTTCCCTTTTCCTTGTCTATCCCTTCCGCTCTTCCCATCCCTCACCAAGGCCCCTATTCAGCTTAGCCTGGGAGAGGTACTGGTCATTCTCCCCAGTTGTATTCACCAACCCAATGTCTCACGCTCCAAGACACTGCCCTTGAGGCGGTAGAGGTGGGATCCCTCGCTGATTCCGAGGGAAATGCCAACCCTGGAGGGCAAACAGAATAAGAAAGAAAGAAGAAGTAAAAAACAATTACAAAACTAATTTGTAATGCGATATTTACCATTCCACGGTTTCATTCTACAAAAAAGAAGGTCATTGTAATGTAAAAATTCGAGAATGAAACTGAAATCTGAAAACGACGTACTTGGGTTAATAAAGTTGAGTGGAGTTTTTAAAAATAGGAAAGATCATAGGATGAAGACAAAGTTGGAACTCAACAGGACAAAGTGGGGCAAACATTCATTTATAGGGCGTGGATTAAAAGACTGGAATAAATTATCAAGAAAATATTATTCCAGGTTTTTTCAAAATATTTTAGAAAAAGGTAGATAAACAACTAGTAGGGAGTCTGCCCCCTAGGCGACAGCCCTAAATTCAGATCATTAATGACTGATTGAGTTCAAAAATGGAATATTATTACAGTATAGTAGCTTGTTTGAACTGAAGATAATTAGTTACAGTGTTGGAAGGGTGTAGTTCTGCTGTAAATATATTATTTTCTTCGGTGTCGCAGTATTTGAAGCAAATCTAATATATATATATATATATATATTTTTTTTTGCTAGTTGCTTTACGACTCACCGACTGAGATAGGTCTTATGGCGACGATGGGACAGCAGAGGCCTAGGAATGGGAAGGAAGTGGCCGTGGCCTTAATTAAGGTATAGCCCCAGCATTTTCCTGGTGTGAAAATGGGAAACCACGGAAAACCATCTTCAGGGCTGCCGACAGTGGGGTTCAAACGCACTATCTCCCGGATGCGAGCTCACAGCCGTGCGCTCCTAAACGCACGACCAACTCGTCCGGTACCTCTAAAGCTTTAAGAACAAGCCAATGCTTATTTTTGCTATTAAATTGGTCAAAATACTCACATTAAACTGATAACGCGGTGGTGACTTGAAAGGAATTACAACAGGGTGACCATGATTCTAGTCCGACCAGACTTAATTCATATTGCAAAATACTCTTTCGACCGATGCATTACTGCCAGGTAAGCACAGAAAGAGTTCAACAATATTGGCGTGTGGTATTCTGTATTCTTTCCTTTATGCTCTACTGGCAATAATCCATACTTGTCACATGGTCTAGCAGTGGCCAAGGAGTGAGGAGGCTATGATCTCAGTAGTATTTAGCAGGTTTCTTTTTTATTAAAATGGTAAGCATATACACACATTAACCTCTTCATATTTTAAACCGAGCAATTAATGTAAAATAACCGAACAAAGAAATATCCACACACTGAAGATATCGTGCTAATTTATGTCATTTATTTTGCTTGCGGTTCAAAGCCGCACCAACACATCGAATGTTTTCGGCAACGAAAGAATGAGTAAGGGCTAGGATAGAGAAGGTAGCGGCCATGGCCTTAGTTAAAATACAGCCCCAGCATTTGCCTGGTGTGAAAATGGAGAACCACGGAAAACCCTGTTCAAGACTGCCGACAGTGAGATTCGAACTCACCATTCCCCGAATGAAAGCTCATAGCTACGCAACCATAAGCGTTCTGCCAACTCGTTCGGTACATCGTTCTGATACCATGAAACACCACCTCCGGCTCTGTTAACCGTCTTGATTTGGCGAGGAAGTGGGTCCAGAAGTTCCTGCATGTTTGCCATATCCAGCTACTCGCTGATTTTAAGATCCCGTACAGCCACTAAATTGCGGGGATGGTGATGTCTACGTTTCACTTGCTGTGCCCAAGTGTACCATGTATTTTCTGCATGATTAAGTTCGGGTGATTAGTGCACCCTGTGAGGTATGACAGGGTGCGTGTGTTCTTGAAACCTTTTTTTGCTATTTGCTTTACGTCGCACCGACACAGATAGGTCTTATGGCGACGATGGGATAGGAAAGGCCTAGGAATTGGAAGGAAGCGGCCGTGGCCTTAAGACACAGCCCCGGCATTTGCCTGGTGTGAAAATGGTAAACCACAGAAAACCATCTTCAGGGCTGCCGACAGTGGGGCTCCAAGCATCTTCCGATTACTGGATACTGGCCGCACTTACGCGACTGCAGCTATCGAGCTCGGTGTTCTTGAAACCAGTTACTTCTGTGCGAATCTCTGTGAATTCGGCTACTCTCATCTTGATGAATGAGTTTGTCGAGTACGTCCTCATCATGATATTGAATGAAGGGAAATTCAAGGTAACTGAGAATGCTGAAATAAATATTCTGGTTCATGTTCACGGTTATCTGAGAATGAGAGGGCCAAGTCATAGTACGAAAGATACCCCAAAATATCACAGAACTCCCTCCAGCCTAATCTACACCATCCATATACACATTGCTGGTTAAACGCCTCATTAGACCATCGGTGCACATGATGACTTACGTCATTTGAAAACGGGAAAGAGTGGACTCATCAGAGCACACTGCTCGCCTCCAGTCAGCTACTCTTCACATTCGATGATATTTGGTCCCTTTGAAAACGTTTAACTTTATATGCCGCTTTGCCTCACTCCAAATGTTCACTTCATGCAGTAATATTCGTTATGTTTGCTCGAAAACTGTTCGGGATTGACCTGCATGCCCTCACAGCAGCAATTCCTGCCGGGTTTGAAACAGATCTTCATTGAAAATGCGTGACACTCGTCTTTGTTCCCCGTCGATTATGGTCTTTTTAAAACACAGTTCTTACTCTGTGTTTAATGGCCTTGAGTGGTATACTATTCCCGGAAAATATATTGGACATTTCGCGTTGACACACCAACAAATTGGGCAACATCATTTACTGTGTGGTTATGGTTACGTCCAGACTCGATGATTCCCTTTTGCCAGTCTGTCACGTCCTTGCTTCTATTCAATCTGATTCGCTGTTTTCATATAACTAACTGGCACACACACCCCGCTTCACATTTATGGTTATATGTCAGTGGTGAAGGATGTCATGAACGCCTGGTACCAGTACTACATCGCTCCAAAGTGAACAATTGTGCTCTTTCAAGGGGATGCCTAATTATTTCGGGTGTGATTAATTTTGAGCGGTTGTTTGTATGCATTTTCTGAATCTGAGAAAAGTGTTGTGAAACGGTTTATTTGTGAAAGTTTACGTTACAAAACTTAGCAGTGTAGGTGTTGGTCATTGGTACGTAACCTAACATTTGTGTGTCCATGCAGGACACAACATCCCAAGCTTCCATGCAACGTAAAAGAATAATTTTCGCACCAGTAGGTGTTCATTTAGAAACATTTTATGTAGATGTTGATTATGTCTTAATAATATTGGTAAACTTGTTCCAGTAGGTAACTGAGGATGACAGGTTCAGGAGCTGCAATAAAACTCCTGTTCCTGAAGCCAACAAATTCGTAATTGCAAGCGATTAATTATACCTAAATAAACATTTTCATCATTAAAGTGCTGAGAATGTGTAATTGATTAACATTCTGTTATTCAGATTATTATTAATTCACATAATCATCATGGCTTTCACGGAGAAGAAAATACTGAAGTACTCTTCACAACAGATGGATGGTACAATTCAAGGTGTTAAGACGGAGAGTCCTCTTGCTACTGCAGCAAAGGTTATCCGAGTTCCTGCAATTACTATCTGATGTAAAATAACATGACAACAGCCATACAAACTGCGATATCAGAACCTAAGGAATTGGTTGTTAAGTGAATTTTTCATATTGCCAAGGCTGAATACCTTGTAGCAAAATCCATTTACTTTACTGTGTGTAACTAAGTTATTAATTAAGAAAAATATGCCTAAATCATCCACAGACAACCTACCAAGGAGTAAATGATAAGAAATATCCACAAATGTTTCACAGAACCTACAACTTCAGATCATAGTTTGGAAAAATTAAACAATTATTAACAATTGTAAACAAAATGGATATTCTGGAAGACTTTTTTTTTTGCTAGTTGCTTTACGTCGCACCAACACAGATAGGTCTTCTGGCGACGATGGGACAGGAAAGACTATGAGTGAGAAGGAAGCGGCCGTGGCCTTAAGGTACAGCCCCAGCATTTGCCTGGTGTGAAAATGGGAAACCACGGAAAAC